>NC_048219.1:60466867-60618257 GCF_002007445.2 Ailuropoda melanoleuca | reverse complement strand
CCCATTCTATAGATGGATTGACTTTGTCCCAGAGAGGTCAAATCACTTCTCAAGGTTGCACAGCTAGGCATAGATGGAGTTGGAACCGACTTCTTAGCTATTAAGTTCTCACTTCCCCTGCTCGCCCCAACCTTCTGGTCGTCATTTGGCGTGCTGTTTAGACCTGCCAGCAGGATTGTAATTCTTGATGTAAACTACTTATTTTTGCATTCTGATATGGACAGCAACTTCTAGAGCATCTGGTCATCGGGGAGCAGCCCCAAGAGACCAATTACCTCTAGGGACCATGATGCTTCAGGATTTTTGGACACACAAAACTCAAGACCCGACCTCATGACCACCCCCACAGGCCAGCCCCAGGTGCCTGGCTCCAGTGGCCTCCCAACCTCCCGAGGTGACATTATTTCTCTACCTGCACTACAGCTCACGTTTCATTGCTAGCCTGCCCACACCACCTCCTTCCCCTGGCAGTCAGTGAATCTCTGCTCATGTGGAGTAACCTCCGTGCATCTTTCCCACCGAAATCAGTCTCACAGTTTAGTGTTTTAAAAATAGCTTTCAAAATGTTATTGTTTTCAGTATCTCTCCTTTGAGACTAAAGTAGTGCCCTGTGTCACACAGGTTAGGGGCAGTGGTGGAGAAGGTGCAGAGGGAGCCCTGCNCCTTACTTTGGCTACAAAGCCCTCACTGACCTGACCCTGACTGACCCTTTCTTGCACCCTCCCAGCCACACTGGACCTTGGTCTGGTCCTTACAGGCACCATGCTGGTGCCCACCTGGGAGCTTCGTATTAATGGCGCCCTCTGCCTCAGTGTCCCTCATACTCACTGCATGTCTGTGTCCTCCTTTTGATTCAGAGCTTAGCTTATGTATCCCCTCATAGAGAGGCCTCCCTTGACCGCCTCGTCTGAAGTCATTACTCTGCATCCACTCACCTCATTTTAATTCTCTGTGTAGCCCTTATATGCGGATTTCTTTGTCTTTTATTTCCTCTCTCTCTCGTCTTCTTACCTCTCTCCCCCACCAGAATGCAAGATCGCCTTGTCAACCCCTGAATCTTCAGCTCTTAGAACAAAGCCTGGATATGGTCAATGTCCAATAAACATTCGTTGAAGAAAATGAGAGTGTGAATGATCAGTGGCACCAGGAGTGAACACCCACTCCACCGCCTTTTGCTTGTACCCAAGCTCTCCTCGTCCTGACTGGATAATGTCAGGCTTTGCATGTCATGGTAATGAGCCCAGCTCTGAGGTCTTGGAGCCACTGAATAAAAAGCCTAACTCTTGGGGCAGATTTGTGAACATGTGTGAAATCAAGCATGAAAAAGAAAGCTAGACTCTTACATGGGTCTAATTTGTGAAGATAACTGCTAAGAAACTAGAATAGGTTGGAAGGAAACATCAAGATCAGGCAATTCCCCATTTGCTCTCAACACCATTAGCTCTCTGTCTGTTAAAATGCCATCACTGATAGAGGCAGCCAGAGCCAGAAAGCTCAGGCTCAACTTTTATAAATTAACACTGTGAGTGCCCTGTGTTCTTGTGGTGGTTATGCAGTGTATTGGTGTTGGCCAAATTTGAGAGGGATGAACGAACCCTTTCTTACCAGAGTCACTGTCCTGAACAAAACTCTAAAATGATTCCTATTGAATCAAGTAATTTAGTAAGCAGGTCATTAAGTACCTACCATATTGCAACCATTTTCCTAGGCATTTTTACAAAAATATCATTTCATTCTCACTCTATCAGTTTACCCATTCTGTAGATGGATTGACTTTGTCCCAGAGAGGTCAAATCACTTCTCAAGGTTGCACAGCTAGGCATAGATGGAGTTGGAACCGACTTCTTAGCTATTAAGTTCTCACTTCCCCTGCTCGCCCCAACCTTCTGGTCGTCATTTGGCGTGCTGTTTAGACCTGCCAGCAGGATTGTAATTCTTGATGTAAACTACTTATTTTTGCATTCTGATATGGACAGCAACTTCTAGAGCATCTGGTCATCGGGGAGCAGCCCCAAGAGACCAATTACCTCTAGGGACCATGATGCTTCAGGATTTTTGGACACACAAAACTCAAGACCCGACCTCATGACCACCCCCACAGGCCAGCCCCAGGTGCCTGGCTCCAGTGGCTTCCCAACCTCCCGAGGTGACATTATTTCTCTACCTGCACTACAGCTCACGTTTCATTGCTAGCCTGCCCACACCACCTCCTTCCCCTGGCAGTCAGTGAATCTCTGCTCATGTGGAGTAACCTCCGTGCATCTTTCCCACCGAAATCAGTCTCACAGTTTAGTGTTTTAAAAATAGCTTTCAAAATGTTATTGTTTTCAGTATCTCTCCTTTGAGACTAAAGTAGTGCCCTGTGTCACACAGGTGAGGGGCAGTGGTGGAGAAGGTGCAGAGGGAGCCCTCTGACGTGGGCAGCTGGCACTGTGACAGGGACACCAGATGAGAGCCTGACACGGTAGAGTATTGATCAGGCCCCACCTGCCCTGGGCCCACCACTCCCACAGACTCTCCCAGAGAGTTACAGAGGAAAAAAAAGATTTGAGTGGTAAGCCTTTTTAAAGCTATTAATATTACACTGTATCCACTCCTGTTCCACCTGGCCCTTTGGAGGTTGACTAAAACTGCATTTTAAAAAGACACATTTCCCACAACTATGGAAGAAAATCTTTGAAAACCCATCAGCTTGCAAAGTATAGAAAAAACAATCTTCTGTTCACAATTACAGAAATATTATCTTAAAGGCAGTTTTACAGTTCAAACATTGATTATAAATCATACTTAAAAAATAGTAACCGTATAGAGAGGATTTTAACGATAGGAAATATCATTAAATGAGAAGATTTTAGTTGAGCAATGCAAAAGGGATTAAGATTTCTACATGAGTCACCAAGCACTGTTTTCACTAAACTATTTTAATAGCAAAAAGTCATATCTATCACTCCATTGCTAAAATTTTGATCTTTCATTCATCTAAAATAAGATGGCCAAGTTCTATACAGAATTGTTTAATAGGTTATTCAGTTCAACAAAAGTATATTATAGTTACTGTGAGGCACTTAGATACAGTATTTGAAAATAATAGCGTTTTCTAAGTCAAGAATTTAACTGGCTCCATCTTCTATTTCTAAAAATAGTTTTGGAGTAGGAATCAAGCTGTGGATTTGGGTGGCCCCAGAAAGGGGGCCAATTTGACTCTCAGTAGACAAAAGTGCGATATACAGAGCTTACTGACATTTCCCTCCAAAAACAAAAAGTTCGCATGGCTGGTATTTGTAAATGGAATCATTTTGAGTTGCTCACTGACTACCACAAAACCTATTTGCTGACCCCTAGAATTTCCTAGAGCATACAGGAAACACCAAGATAGGACACAGGAAAAATGACCCAAGGAAATTACTATAGCCCTTGCTCCTTCCTTGTTGGAGTCCAAGGGTGGGCTCCTTTTGGTGTTCCCCAAGCTAATTACAAAATCAAAGAATTATTCAAAATGAAGCAATCCAGAAAGAAATAATAAGCAAGTTACTGATTGAGTGGAGGGAAATGAACAATGCCAAATGGTTTTTAAAATGAGAGTGGGGAATAAGGCTTAAACAGGGTGTTCCTGTTGCAGACAAACTTGCTTAAGTGTTAGCATTTAAATGCTCACACCTCAGCTTTGAACTTAACACTCCATTAAGGGGCTGAGGGAGCTCACACCTCTGTCTGTGGTGCCTTTCACTCTTGTTGCAGCCCAAGAAAGAGAAGGGGAGGAGAGGAGGAGAAAGGGGTGGAGCAGACACAAAGGGAGGAATGGCAAGGTTGTTTATGGAAAAGGTGATGGTCCTGGTTATGCCTGCTGTCCGGGTGCAGTTATTAACAGCATCTGCTTTCACTCCCCAAAGTGCCTGATTTGGATGATAAATTGTATGGTCACCCAGAAAGGGTATAGAATGTCCAAAACAATAGTGGCAAGGCAAAAGTCTTTTATATTTGCAATAAAAATGGAAATCGCAGCATTTGTTCTTTGGGTGGTATGCTTTGGTTCAGATATTTCTGTCATTTTCACATGCTAAACCTAAGTGTTCTTGACTACACGAGTAGCATTCAAGAATTAAAGAATCCTGCAAAGGGATTCTAGAAGCTATGTGGTTGCCATTTCACAAATGAGAAACTGGGGTTTAAAAAGATTGACTTGCCGCCTAAGGCCACACTGCTAGTTAATGGAGAAGCTGGGAATAGGATTTCAGTCTCCTAACTCTAAATTATACATTTTCAGTGTGTTAAATATTGTTTGGGAATGTAAATAATGTTCTCAAATGGAGGAATAAAGTTGTGGTAAATTGTATAGATTCCCTTTTCTAGGTCTCAGGGCTCAGAGATCAGTAGGACGGGGACCCAGAAGACAAGCACTGGCTAGGGGGTAGGGGTAGGGGTAGTTTCTGGTGTTCACTGATGATTTCAGCTGAGGAGCAGACCAGACATTCTCTTGGAATGAGCAAAAACCAGGGATCGAATTGGTTTCTTGTTTAGCAATTTAATAGCTGATCGATCCTGGTCAGCGTTACTGAATGTCTTTAAAACTTCCATATCCTCATCTATAAGATGGAAATAAAATTAATATTCATCTAGGATCTCTCTTACTATGGACTCTGAGAAACAAACTGAGGGCTTCAGAGGGGAGAGGGGTGGGGGAATGGGATAGGCCGGTGATGGGTATTAAGGAGGGCACGTATTGCATGGTGCACTGGGTGTTATACGCAACTAATGAATCATCGAACTTTACATCAAAAACCAGGGGTGTACTGTATGGTGACTAACATAATTTAACAAAAAAATATTTAAAAACATATTCATCTAGGATGTCTCTTGTGAAGGTTAAATAAGACAGTATGCATAAAGCGCTAGGCCAACGCCTGGCATATGGTTCTAGGTTTAGAAATGTTAGCTGGCAGCCTCCTCCATCCTGTCTTGATCATCAGTGCTAGCAGCAGCAGCAGCAGCAGCATTTTCCCTCCTCCACCCCTAGCCTGGCCTGCTTTGAATCCTCAGCTGATTTCAGAATTCAACTCACCCTTTTTCTCTTATGGAAAGCTCTATCTTCACCTCATTTAGTTTCACCAGGATCCGTATTGTTTCTTTTTACCAGATCAGGCAACAGGCTAAGATTAAATCCTTTGTTCATGATTACACGACCAGTAAGGGGTGGAAGCAGAATTCAAACCTAACTTTTCTTATCTTTTCACTTTGGTAAGAAATTGTAGGGTAGAATGCAGAGATAAAAGAGTGAAGGGGGGGAAAGGCAGCTGCGAGTTGGCTCTGCCTCAAGGGTATGTGTGTCGGGTCGGGAAAAGAGGCAGACCATTCTTTTCTGTGCTGTTCTACAAGTGTTACTCACATACAATCAAGATTTTTTTCTCTATATAACCAAAGGAGATGAGCTTAAAATCTAATGAGACCCAGATAAGAAAGTCAAGGTGAGACAGAAGCGCAAGTGGCCCTGAGATGAATTGCCTCCACTGAGACGTGACCCATCCACGCAAGGAGGCATGGGCACTAAGGAGATGCCGGGCACTCTGAACGTTTCAGACCCTTCACTTAGGTGGAAAACCAGTGCAGGGACCCAGCTTCTCTGTGGCTCATGTTTCTTGTCTGTTCTTGGGATATTCGGCACTAGTTTGGTCACCATTAGGACCCTTCCTGTGAAATGATCCTTTGTATCATCACAATTAGTTGATTTGGAGTGATTTCTAATCATACAATTAGGACTTCCAGTGAGGAACAGAGAAATTCTACTTATAAAAACTAATTAGTAAAACACAAGCCAAACAGAGGCCAAACGGAGATCCTTCTCTATTCACACACCTCAGAACACACGCAATGAAGAGACCAACGGTCCTCACATATTCCCTGGGACTTCACAGGGTTCTCTGGTTCTGTCTATGTATGACTAGACAATAACTTCCAATAGTTAGACAATTATAACTGCCTGTTTTGGAGTGAAACTTGACTTTGAATTTTGTCCCTTCCACTGTGGGATGACAGGTGATTTCAACTCACCAAGCCATCATTTCCTTACATGTAAAGTGGTGGTGATAATACTAGGCTCGTAATATATGCAATGTACTTAGCTCTGTCCTGGCACATAATAAAGGAAAGTGGCAGCCATCCTCTTCTGCTTACATCCTTGCTGAGAAGTGTTCCAGCTGTGACAAAGAACAGATCCTCTACCCCCCCATGACTCTCCTACCCCCTTCAGTCACCTCCCTCTTTGGGGTATACCTATTGGATTAACCTTTGGCCCACCTGTAGCTTTAGGACTAGGTTAACATGTAAGGTAACATTCTCTTCCTACTACCTTGAGGGTCCTTTCTTTGACTATACCCTGATTATTAACTGTATCAGTTAACTCATGGGAACTGTTCATCAGATCTGCAAATTACATTAAGCCAGGAGAAATGGTAAATACATTTAAAGAAAGAATTTGAACGAAAAACTCTCCATAGGTTTTCAAAATGAATAGAATCTAAAATGATAGAACATGATTGAGACAAGTATAAGGTCCTTCATTTGAGTCTAAACAAATCCCAGATGCATGAAGATCAGCTGAGGGGAAAAAAAAAAAAACTTAGACTATTTATTTGAAATTAAACTCAATTTAGTTCATACTATAATATTTCCACCAAAAGAATGGAAGTAATTTGCCTAACATAAAGACACATGGCTTGTAGCCTAGAATGAGGGCCATGGTCCATTCAGTGTTGCTTCATTGGCCAGACTACCAGATCTGGCACAAGGTGACAGATTTTAGCCTTTCATCCTTACTCAAGAACAAAAAGAGATAGTAAATTAAGTTACACTAGGGTTGTTCAGGTGTCAACTAAATGAAGACTTGCTTGGGATAGTCATTGCTAAGGAAACTCAGGGATCAGATGGATATTTGGATCAGATACCATTAAGGTCCCTTTCAACCAGAAGGCATCCTTCTGGTAATTTGCCGTCTCTTAAGGCCAAGAATCTTCTTATCAGAGCCCACATGTGATCTCTTTATAACTTCTCCAGGAAGTGAGCAAATAGATAAAAGAATCCAAGGTCATTCATGTAGGTTTCTTTGTTATTTTGAATAACAAGCTTCCCTGGGTCTGACTACTCTCATTACCCCCAAGTTTGGTTCTTTCTCAAAGAAAATTGTTTTCCAAAAGGAGGTATGACCTGGCTTCTCTAGACCCTGCAGATATCTTAGTCATTTCCTCCTCAGGGCTTGTGTTCAGCTGCCCCTGCCCTTTTGAATGCCCCAACATCCTCTTGCTACCAGTCCATCACCTCTTTCAAAATCTGGCTTCATGCTGGCCTCCTCTAAGAGAACTTCCTGGTTTCTTATATTCTTCTTAGCTTCTCAAGGACTCTCTGTAGTACACCCACACTTGCTTACATATCGCCTATGAATCATTCTCCAGTTATTTTATGTTTCTGTGACTCTCCAACTGAACTCTAAACTCCTAAAGGGCAGTGAACCTCTGTCAATGGAAATAAAAAGGAGAAGAGCTCTGGATTTTCCTAATGATCACAAAACATTGGGCACAAAGCAACCACTGGGGGCCTAAGACCCATCAAACAGCAGTGAAATTCCACTAGGATTAAGGTTAGATGGGGCAATCCAAGTTTTGAAAGATCAGAGACGTTCACATTCTGTTCTGAGTAGTTCAACAGTCCTTCCAAATCACCAGGACTGCAGACATAAAAGTTTCATCTAGCCACTAGCTCTAGCTGAACATATCACAGGTTACTTAAAGTGCAATTTATTTTTAATAGAAAAATTGATTCTGGAATGAAACATGAAGTAGGTTTTTTTTTTTTTTTTAGTAGTAGACTAACCTTTTAAAGAATAGCGTTCTTGCCCTAGAGAGGGGCATAAAAGTTTAAAAGGTTATTTTCCACATTACACATAACCCGCATGCTCACCTTTCCTATTTCTTTGCTAGATCTGCGCTCAGGGTGCCTGTGGTGCTAACTCCCTGAAAATATCGGCTCCATTAATGCATGATTTACTTTACTTGGCAAGGTACAGAGCCTATCTTTCAAAGGATATTCGAGCTTTTGTAATTCATTACCTACTCCATGAAACGTGATGACATGGAATTTTCCCTTCAAAACGAGAATGAGCAAAGCAAGAGCACTGCTGAAGAAAGGTCTCTCCTGACCTACCCAGAGGAGTTAGTTCCTCCCTGATGTGAATTCCTATGGCATTTTTAACTTACTGCTCTTCTTAAACTTATGGCTCATCATAATTATTTGTTTACATGTCTGTTTCACCTATTCCAACTATCAATTCCAGGACAACAAAAATTCTGTCCTATCCATCTATTTGTAACCTCATGTTGTAGGTGCTATGGTGTGCCATCCAGATCCCTCTCAGGACAGGGCTCCTATTTCTCTAGCTTCTGGGATTGCTGCCTGCTGTGAGCTCACAGCTGAATCTCTTTTCTGGAATTGCACACAGCTGAACAAAGCTGCCCTGCCCAAGCATTCACCCTCATCCAACAACTGGTCACTGTGAACATACAAAGATCCAGCCTTACTACCTCAGTTCAGGATAACTCTGAAGGCTTTCCTTGCCCCCAGTCTCTATGCTACCAGCCAAGGCCTCCTTCGCAACTGCATCACAGCTCAAATTCTGTCCAGCTCTTCTGCCTAGCCCTGCTTTCCCTATTCCCTCATAGATATTACTGAAAACCCTCCCCCCAAATTTCCTGCATACAAGTCTCCATCTCAAAGTCTGTTGCCCAGAGAACCAAACTTAAAGACACCCAGACCCTAGTACAGTGTTTAGTGCATAGTAGATATTCCATTAATACTTGATAAAAGAATGAGTGAATGAAGTACACAGGAAATTAACAAATAACAATTATACAACATTTCACCCCCACTGCTCTCTCTGCCTCATCCTTTGTAAGGTTGTGATCCTTAGCAGTTAATGTAGACAAAATTAACTGAGCTTCTATGTGCTAAGTGCTAGTGAGTCAGAGGCAACTCAGGTTCTCCTTGACTATCAGCACCAGTACCATCGCTGGAAGGATACTGCCCCCCATGCAGCACAGCAGATTTTATGTTCCTTGCAGATGAGGACACTGTAGTAGTGATTCCATTTACAGCTCTGATATAGAATTCACCCCTAAGCATTTTATATTTACTCCTAGCTTTTCATATGTAGCATCACATGGAGACTTTGAGAATGGAATGACTATGATTACTTCATCTTCAAAATAGATAATTGATTCTTAGTTTTCAGCTGTGTTTGGCACATAGAAGGGCAGAGTAAGCTATTCAAGAACTTCCAGGGATAACATAGCCTTATTAGAGTTAGGAGCTAGAAAAATTTTTTAAAAATCCAAATGTTATAGTCAAGAATCCCTATATGCAGAGAATAGAATATTTTTGAGTCAAAGCAGGCGGTGCAGGTTCTGAAACCCTAACTGAGGCACCACTCAGCATGAAAGAAAGTTCTAGCCTACTCAGTGGTATTAACATATATGAAACAAAAATATGGAAATAGGAGGGGGAAAGTCTGTGTTGAGACTAGAAAAGGGGAGCCACAAAAGGGCTATCAATGGAGACCCGGTGTTCTCACTGTGAGATTTCTCACACACACCCAGCAGGATTAAGAAGACCATCCCCTGCCATAAATGTTAATGGAAGTCAAATAAGGAACTTGCACTTCTACCCCTACTTGGTAATCATGAATTTGCCATGGTTCCATGAAGCTAACTTTTTTTTTAAATTTATGTGACAGAGAGATAGCCAGCGAGAGAGGGAACACAGCAGGGGAGTGGGAGAGGAAGAAGCAGGCTCCCACCAGAGGATCCCAATGTGGGACTTGATCCCAGAACGCCGGGATCACACCCTGAGCCAAGGCAGACGCTTAATGACTGCGCTACCCAGGCGCCCCACCATGAAGCTAACTTTTAAATTTGAATTACTTCTGGCACATGATAGGTGTACATTAGACTTCTTTTAGTCTATGAGAGTGGTGTCAGAAGAAGGAGACTAAAACAGTTTTAAGATCCACAATCTCACAATAAAATGTCTAGTTTTCATTTAAAAATCTCATATCAGGAACCAGAAATACATGAAACTGAATGAAAAAGACAATTAATGGATGCCAACAGCAGGATGAAAGAGATGTTAGAATTAACTGACAAAGATTTTAAAGCACAAATAATAAAAATCTTCAGTGAACAATTATGAACACACTTGAAACAAATGAAAAAGTCTCAGCAAAAAAATAGAATGTCTCAGTAAAGCAGAATATATACAAAGAATTCATACAATAACTGAAATTTAAAACTCAGTGAATGGGCTTAACAGCAGATTGGAGGGGAAAGAGAAAAGAATCCGTGAACTAGAAGATAGAACAATAGAAATTACCCAATCTCTACAACAGAGAGAAAATAGATGGAAAACAAATGAATAGAGTCTCAGGGACATGTGAAACAATAATAATAATAATGTGTCATCAAAGTTGCAGAAGCAGAAAAGAAAGAGAGCAAGGCTGAAAAAGTAAATAATGACTGAAGACTTTCCAAATTTGTCAAAAGACATAAACCTATGGATTCAAGAGGCTAAATAATTCCCAAACAAGATAAACCCACAAAAATATGTAAGACACATCATAATCAGCTTTCTGAAAACTAAAGACAAAATTCAGGGCGCCTGGGTGGCTCAGTTGGTTGAGTGTCTGCCTTTGGCTCAGGTCATGATTGAGCCCTAGATCGTCTGGCTCCCTGCTTAGTGGGGAATCTGCTTCTCCATCTCCCAGTGCCCCTCCCCACCCCACCCCTGCTCATGCTCTCTCTATAAATAAATAAAATCTTAAAAAAAAAAGACCAAGAAAACTCTTAAAAGTGTTGAGAAATGAATGCTATGTGAGGGAACAACAATGTGAATGATAGCAGATTGTTATTTGAACCCATGGACGCCAGAAGGAAGTAGTGTGACACTTCAAGTCTTTAAAGAAACCAGAATCTTATATCCAGTAAAATATCCTTCAGGAGTTAAAGGTAATCAAGACATTCTCACATGAAGGAAAATTAAGAGAATCTTTCTCTAGTAGATCCATCTTAAAAGAATGGCTAAAGAAAGTTCTCTAAACAGAAAGGAAACGATAAAAAAAAGGAATCTTGGGCATTGGGAAGGAAGGAAGTCCATGAAAAGCAAAAATAGGGGTAAATACAATAGCCTTCTCCTCTTGAGTTTTCTGAATTAGGTTCCTAACTGTAGCAAAAATTATAATACTGTCTAATGCAGTTCTAAATGAACATAGAGGAAATACTTAAGACAATTGTGTTATAAATGAAGACACAGTGGTACTTTAACTGGTTTGGCATTTGATATTTGCATATGACATGATTGTTTTCATAGAAATCTCAAAGAATCTACAAAACAAAACAAAAAAAAACCCCACAAGAGCTAAGCAGTTCATCAGTTTCAGGATACAAAATAAGCATGCAAAAATTTGTGCTTCCATGTACTAGCAAAGAACAAGTAGACACAAAATTAAATATACAAAACCATTTACAATCAGTCAAAAAAATACTTAGGTGTAAATCAAACATTTACAGGATTCGTATGCTGAAAACTACAGAATATGGTGGGGGAAAAAATCAAAGATTTAAATAAATGGAGGGATATATAGTTTTCATAAATTAAAAGACTCAACATATTAAGATGTCAATTCTTCCCAAATGAAAGACAAGTTTAACTCAATTCAGTCAAAATCCCAGCAAGGTTTTTCTCTGGTCATAGGTAAGATTATTCTAAAATGTATTTAGAAAGACAAAGAAGGTAGAATATCTAAAACAGTTTTGAAAAAGAACAAAGTGTGAGGGATTGGTCTACTGGATTATAAGACTTATTATATAGCTATAATAATCAGCTTTATGGTTTTGATATATAGAGAGAGACACAGATGAAGGGAACAGAAGAGAGAATCTAAAATAGACTACCCACAAAAATATGTGCACTGGTGAGGGTGAAAAAGCGATCCAATGGAGGAAGGGTACTCTTCAAAAAATTGTACTGGAGAAAACAACAAAAGCAACAACAACAAAAACACTTCAACTTGGGTCTCATACCTTATACAAAAATTAACTCAAAATGGATCACAGACTTTAATGTAAAATTTTAAACTACAATACTTTTAGAAAAACACTGTAGAAAATCTTTAGGATATAGGGTTGGGCAAAGAGTTCTTAGATTTGACACCAAAAGCAGGATCCATAAAAGGAAATGATAAATTTGACTCCATCAAAATTAAAAACATTTGCTCTTGGAAGACCCTGTTAAGAGAATGAAAAGACAAACTACACACAAGGAGAAAACATTTGCAAACCACATACCCAACAAAAGACTAATATGTAGCAAATATGAAGTATAGATGGTCAACAGACATTTGAAAAGATGCTCAACATCACTAATCATTGTTAGTAGGAATGTGAAATGGTACAGCCCTCTGGAAAATCATTTGACAGTTTCTAAAAAGCTAAACATGCAACTAGTATATGACTTGGCCATTATATTCCTGGCATTTAACCCAGAAAAATAAAAATGTGTGTTCACAAAAACCTATAGCCATAGTCATCATAGCCAAAAACTGGAAATAACTCAGATGTCTGTCATTGAGTGAATGGTTAAACAAATCCTAGGACATCCATACTGTGGAATACTATTCAGCAGTAAAAGGGAACCAACTAATCACACATATGACAACCCAGCTAGGTCTTCATAGAATTTTGCTGAGTGAAAAAAGCCAATCCCAAAAGTTATACACTGTATGATTCCATTTATATAATATTCTTAAAAGGTTAAAATTATGCAAATGGAGAATAAGTGGTTGCCAGGAGTTAAGGAGAGGTGGGGGAAAGTGGAGGAAATGGATGTGACTGTAAAAGGACACCTGGGGAGATCTTTGTGGTGATGAAAATGTTCTATATTTTTATTGTGTCAATGTCAATATCCTGGTTGTGTGTTGTTCCATAGTTTTGCAAGATGTTATCACTGGGGAAAAACACTAGATGTCTCTGTACTATTTCTTACAACTACATGTGAATGTACAATTATCTCAGAATAAAATTTCCAGTTAATAAAAGGGAACAGCATTGGATTTGTCAGTATATCTTGGATATGACACCAAAGGCAAAGGCAACAAAAGAAGAGACAAATTCGACTTAATGAACATTTTAAAATGTTGTGGATTAAAAGACACTGTCAAAAGAGTAAAAAGGCAACCCAGAAATTGGGAGAAAATATTACAAGTCATACATCTGATAAGGGAGGATTAATATCTAGAATATATAGAGAACTCCTAAAACTTAACAAAAAATAATAACCCAATTCAAAAATGGGCAAAAGACTTGAACAGACATTCCTCCAAAGAAGATATACAAATGCCCAACAAGCACATGAAAAACTGTTTGACATCACTAATCATTAGAGAAATACAAATCAAAACTACAATAAGATACCACCTCACATCCATTAGGATGAGTACTATAAAAAAAAAAAAACCCAAAAAACAGAAAATAACAAAGATACGAAGTAATCACGACCTTTGTGGATTGTTGGTAGGAAATGTACAATAGTATAGCTGCTATGAAAAACCGTATGGTGGTTCCTCAAAAAATTTAAAGTAAATTTATCATATGATCCAGCAATTTCACTTCTGGGTGTCTACCCAAAAGAATTGAAAGCAGTGTCTCAAATTTGTACACCCATGATCACTGCAGCATTATTCAAAATAGCCAAAAGGTGGAAGCAATCCAAGTATCCATGGATGAACAAAATGTGGTATATTATCCAATGGAATATTATTCAGCTCTAAAAAGGGAGGAAATTCTGACATGCTACAAAACATGGGTAGCCTGAGGACATTATGCTAAGTGAAATTTAGCCAGTCATGAAAAGACAAGTACTGAAGATTTCACTGATAGGAGATGTCTAACACAGTCAAATTCAGAGAGGCAGAAAGTAGAATGGTATTTCCAGGGACTGGGGGTCAGGAGGGGAATGGTGTGTTATTGTTTAATTAGAACAGAGTTCCAGTTTTGCAAAGAGTTTTGAAGATGGATGGTGGTGATGGTGACACAACAAAATTAATGTACATAACACTACTGAACCATACACTTAAAAATAGTTAAAGTGGTAAGTTTTGTGTGTATTTACCACAATAAAAAATTTAAAAATAAAGGGAAGTCACAGGCTTATTAGTGTTTATTCATTGCCATCTAGACATGGAGGAAAAAGTATACTTGAAGGCACTTGGCTAAAACTGGGATATGTTATCAGGCTTTTCCAGAGGTGTGATGACCAGCCCCACCAAACTATCCCACTCCTCTTTGCTCTCAGTGTATGCTCACCAGGCAGTTTTTTTTTTCTCTCTGTTCCTTCATCTTTTTAAATAAAAATTGTATATACTTTAGGGGTACAACATGATTTGCTATACATATACACAGTGAAATGATTACTATAGTCAAGCTGATTAATATCCAGTATTCAATATAGTATTATTAACTATAGTCAAGTTATACATTAGATTTCTAGATGTATTCATCTTATATACCTGCAACTTTGTACCCTTTGACCAACATCTCCCCATTTCTCTACATCCTCACCCCTCATAACTACACTTCTCTGTTCTATGTATTTGGCTTTTTAAGATTCCACATATAAGTGAGATCAGTATTTTTTGTGTCTGACTTATTTCATTTAGCATAACGTCCTCTAGGTTCATCCATGTTGTCACAGATGGCAGGATCTTCTTGTTTCCTAAAGCTGAATAATATTCCACTATATGTATATATCTATAGATATATCTCACAATTTCTTTGTCCATTCATCCATCAATGTACCCTTGGGTTGTTTCCATACCCTGGTTATTATGAATGATGCTGCAGTGAACTTGAGGATGCAGGCATCTCTTTGACATCCTGATTTCATGTCCTTTGGTTGTATATTCAGAAGAAGGATTGCAGGATCATATCTATTTTAGTTTTTTAAGAAAATAGGAGAGAGGTTTTACTATTGAGTTGTGAATTCATATATACTTTAGATATATTTAGATATTTATCAGATGTGTGGTTTGCAAACATTTTCTCCCAATCCTCAGGTCACCTTTTCATCTTGTGGATAGCCTTCTTTGCTGCACAGATTTCCAGCTGCTGTAGTCCCACCTGTTTACTTTTTCCCATGCAGCTTTCTGATTCGAGTGGCACCGCAGGTGAGCTTTCCACAGGGAGGAGACTCTGCCTGTAGACCTAAGTGGCCCAGGCCTCATATCAGTTATGAGTCTCACTGTAAATGAACATACTGGGACATTCTGTATGTATGTAGCAGCCTCTTGGGGGAGAACTTGAACCTCCAATGTGCCCACTCCCTTCTGGGTGCCCTGAAGAGCCAGGGTCTGGAGCTGCCAGCTGAAGGCCACCATTTGGACTGTAGTGTCATCAGCCCAGTGCTGCTGCCCCTGCATTCTGTGTAGCCAGCCACCCTTGCTCCCTGCCTTTCTGTCCTGGGTTTTTGCCTTTAATTGATACAATAATGTAAAATGTTGGCTCTGTGGGAGCACGGCAGCCTACATCTTTTATCCTAAAAACAGAAATCTGCCTTTGAGATAGTAACTCACAGCCTATGGCTTGCTTATTCACGATTGATTTGTGAATACTTTGCCACAGTTAAAATTCTTTTCTATTCTGAGTTACTTGGCAGTCAACATTATGTCTCACATAGACACCTGCACATATGATATATAAAAATGTATCTCCTTATTTCCATATCTTTTCATTTTTTCACCTATGTCCTGACGTATAGAGACTCAGAGTCTGATAATGCTCAGCACTTGCCAATTAAGTATTGGCAATAATTCTTGTCTTTCCAGGTCTATATATGTTACATTAAGTTCAAACCTGGCAACTCTCCTGCTTGACACCTACTGATGTATAAGTGACTCACACAGAAACTAGAAAGAGAGCGGTGGCACGGGCATTTAAACCTACCCTGCCCAGTAGCATGTGCTAAGCAGGCACTCCAATGCCTGGGGACTGACTCACAGACTGAAGCCTTCTGGGCTTTAGAATTTTCTTGCCCAGAAAACAGGATCAACACCACTGCCACCATGAATTATTCAACACCTGCCTGGGCTACTCCTTGGTGAACAACAAAATAATGGAAACTGACAAAATTGATTTGTGGTGAATTTTTAGTGAAGCCAAGTTCATGGCAAGTGAGCAAGGCCAAGCAGGGCTCAGAGGAACTTGACCACAAGAACAGTCAGCCCACAATTCCCCTGGAACATCACTACCTGGCCAATAGCACAGCCAAGCCAGAGGACTTGCACAAGCCTCCTTTTCCTCTGAGGGTTTGGGGGAGTTGAATGCTGTCCCCCACTGAAAAAGCACAGTCACTTGGGCTCACCAAACCAGTGACTCAGCCAGAAGGATGGGCAAGATGAAGCATTTCACGAAGCATTTGAATTATTAGATAATTAGAAACTCAATAACCAAATCTCTAAACATAATTTCAGCTGCTTAGCAGAGTGCTAAGAAAAAAAGGCTTCAATTCAGCATATTTTGAATTTTGTATTAGGGCTTCACTAATTAAAAGGAAAAAAAAGTATTGGCACCATGTCTAATCCTTCCATTAATCTTCCTCAACATATATTCTGCTGCTTGTTATTATATAATCATTAAATGTAAAATATTAAATTGGACATTTGACTTTATTGATCACTTTATGGGCTAAGGATACAGCAAGTAATTATCTGCCAAGACAGATTCATTGATTAGGCTGTCATTGGAAGAGCTGAAATTGACACATAGTTGATTATTATTCTAGTGTACTGTTTTCATCAATTATTTTGTCTCTCTTTCTCTAGAGTTGTGTGTTTATAGTTTGTTGCTACTTAAAAATTCAAAAAGCAGACTTTTTACCCTGAAACCAGATGGGTGGTTTTCTGTGTAAATCAGAAACTCTGCATTTAAGTATACAGACTTAGTTTTGTAGACTTGCACATTTTATCTATTTTAATACTAGGCAACTTTGGACTGGTATTTTCTCTCTCTACACCTCGGTTTTTCTACTTGAAAAATAATCTTACCTCTTCTGGATGTTTTTTCTCCCTTACTCTGCTTCTTCTTTCAGTATTTAAATTCAGTACAGTTTGCTAAAGAGGTGTGGGGGCTTTCCAGTATTTCCAGGCACTCTGCAAGATGCTGAGGATACCAAGACAGGTAAAACAGAGTCCCTGCCCTTAGGCGAGCTTACAGTCTAGTGTAGGAAACTGGCCTGCACCCAAATAAAGGACATGGAAGAGTCTAAGAAGGCAGAGGCTGAGTGTGAGTGATAATAGAACTAAGCAGCCTTCTAGTTCATTCTGATGCAGGGTAAGATGTTTTTAAATCCTGTGCTGGCAACAGGGTCAAAGTCAACTACCATATTCTGGGCATGGTGAATGGGAAAAAGTAGGGACTATTTCTAAATGCCCTTGTGGGACATGCAAGAAGGCTGTTCTTAGGGCTCACCTGTTTCAGAACTTAGCAGCTGACTTCATGGATGATCTCTAACACAGACCAGAGTTTCATGAATTCCTTTCTTGGAACTCATTTGTAGAGAAGTCCTAATGTAGTGTTTTGCCTGACTCCTATTTGTTTAGGTCATGAATATACAGTTGAGCAATATAGCTTCTGACATATAGTTCTTTCCGTTGTTAATTTTATACTCCATATAGGCAGGCACCATGACTTCAAGGATCCCACTCTCGCCATTATTATTCAACATAGTACTAGAAGTCCTTGCAACAGCAATCAAACAACAAAAAGGAATAAGAGGTATCCAAATTGGCAAAATAGAAGAAGTCAAACTGTCTCTCTTCACAGATGACATAATACTCTATATGGAAAACCCAAAAGACTCCACCCCCAAACTACTAGAAGTTATAGAGCAATTCAGTAATGTGGCGGGATACAAAATCAATGCTCAGAAATCAGTTGCATTTCTATACACGAACAATGAGACTGAAGAAAGAGAAATTAGGGAATCCATTCCATTTACAATAGCACCAGAAATCATACATTATCTCGGAATTAACTTAACCAGAGACGTAAAGGATCTATATTCTAGAAACTATAAATCACTCTTGAAAGACATTGATGAAGATACAAAAAGATGGAAAAATATTCCATGCTCATGGATCAGAAGAATTAACATAGTTAAAATGTCTAGCTACCCAGAGCAATCTACACTTTCAATGCCATCCCGATCAAAATACCAATGACATTTTTCAAAGAACTGGAACAAACAGCCCTTAAATTTGTGTGGAACCAGAAAAGGCCCCGAATTGCCAAGGACTTCAATTTTTTTAACTCTTTCTTCCCACCTCTTTGTGTTTCTGCATTTAGTAGGTATTTAATAAAAGATAATAAAAGCTTCTTGTGAGGGAGAGAGTAGTGGCCCACTTGAATGAGCCAGCTTCCATGAAGCTGAGTTCTAAATTTCAATCAGAACAGTTTTGGCACATGGTAGATGTACTATTAAACTTCTCTGAGTTTACCTGGGACAAAGCAGTTCAGGTCACCTTCAGTAATGGGGGCTTGATGGCTGATGACAGTAGTGAGTGAAACTGAAATCAGTTTCACTGAAGCATCTTTCCAGTGTTGACATGGGACACAGCATAGTGTTGTGGAAACAGCATTGTACACAAGTTAGGCCTCAGTGGGTTTTGGTCTTAGTGGCCCTAGGAAGTGACCTACCCTTTTTCAATGAAGTGGTTGGGCCAGATACTCAGGAAAGGTACTTCTTGCTCGGAAATTCTACCACTCTGAGTTGGGTAGACCAGCAGTTAGCATTCACAAGGGCGATTAAAACATAGAGCCATGGAGTCAAATTGTATTTTTCATGATCGCAATTTCAGGAATTTACAGACTACACAAGAGCTTAAATCTCTTTGTTCCTACCCAGCCCAATTCAACAGAGTTGGTGGCTTCTTGCTTCATTTATTTGTCAAAGGAAAGAAAATGATTTGCTATTAATTTGTCATGACTTAGGCTTTGGAAAGTACTTGTGAGTGGGAAACAATTCTTTTTTGGATTTTCAAACAGATCCATAGTATGTTTTCCTGTATCATTGCAGAACTGTGGAGAGGATGTTTTGGACTAAAACTCCAGTATTTTTAAGGTAGAGGGTCTCAATCTTTTTTTTTCCCTTTCCCATTTATGTATTTATTATTTATTTATTTATTTATTTATTTATTTTTTAAAGTCTACTTGAAACTGTGAACTATTTTCTAGAACAATGATGGAGGTCATAAATACAACATTCTGCCTACGATTTCAGGGTAGTGGAAGGGGTACAGATGGCTGTTTCCAGGTTAGGAATCTCTCCCCCAGGCCTCTTGTAGGACCAGGTTTTGCTCTAACATGAATACTTTTGTGCCACCTGCCAGCTGTGCCACCACAGATTATTTGCTTAACCTTTTTGATCCCCTTTGGAAACAAAGGAATAATAACATCTACTTGCAATTGGTCAGGAGCATTCGCATTATTAGCTAATGTAAGTAAAGCACCTCGCACGGTGCCTGTTTGCTCACTACACGTTTTCTTCCCCTTTCCCATTTCTTTTCTTAATCTCTGTCAAACTCACATAACTATGCTTACCTTTAGCATTTGGGAGTCCTACATTTGTATGTGTGTGTGTGTGTGTGTATTTTCCACGATCCTCTTTACTACCACCCCCAACTTTCTACTTTAACTTACTATTTTTATTGTTCAATCTTATATAATACACTGGATTCCTTCCTTTTTGTTTTAAAAATTTCTACTATTTAGAAACAGCACCATTGTGTTTCTTTTGCCAAAATGGGGTTCATTTTTAATTCTCCAGATTTGCTACGTCTGAGGTAAAGCCTTAGTCACATTAGCATGGCCCAGAATTTCCCATTTTAAATCTTTCCTGGGGCTGAAAATTAATCTTTCCTTAGGCAGTACCTAAAGGGTATGTGTACTGAGTGATCTAACGATCAATTAAATACTGGCTGAGCTTCAGTAAAGAAACTATTTCTCTACACAAAAAGAGGCCATAGTAATGCAGGTAGAATCCAGGAAGATTGCGTTAAGTTCGCCTGGGCTGGGAATGCTGGAATTACTAAGGAAGCTGCTGGGACCCAAACTGAGTGTGTGACCCTGGGCCTCCAGAGTGCGGGAGACAGAATGAAAACTAACACTCAGGAGCAACAATTATGTGGCTGGTGGAAGTCAAAGGTTGCAGTATGGAAGCCTAGAGCCCACAGGTGTGGGATTTTTCTCTGTGTTTTAATAAATCATAGATCTGAGGAGGGCTAACAAGATGGCAGAGGAGCAGGAGACCTAAATTTCATCTGGTCCCAGGAATTCAGTTAGATAGTTATCAAACCATTCTGAACACCTACAAACTCAACAGGAGATCGAAGAAAAGAATAGCAGCAACTCCTTGAACAGAAAAGTGACCACTTTCTGGAAGGTAGGACATGTGGAGAAGTGAATCTGAGGTGATGTACGGAACATAGACCTCGGAGGGAGGGAGCGTCTATGAGCTGGCTGCCGGCAAGTGATAGAGCAGCGTAGCACAAAATTGGAACTTCTAGAAGTCCGCTCCAGTGAGGGACGTCGCTCAGGGGGGGCTAAGCAGGGGGTGGAACCGTCGCTGGGACAGTGTGGTCTTAGGACCCTCAGGGTCACAGGAAGACGGTGGCGGGGGTGGGTGGTGGTGCCTGAGTGCAACAGAGCTCCCAGGTATTGGAGCGGGGAAGCCGGCGGTAGAGTGAGCCCAGAAGTGGGCTCTCAACTCAGGGTGGCCATAAACCATCATCTGCAGCACAGTCGTGCCACTGCTCTCCAAGCAGGGAACAACAAGCAGCAGAACTGGGGAGACTCTCCTTCCTCTCCCGGGAGCACGCCGCAGGAATCTACTGGGTTTGGAGACTCCAAATGGAGCCGTGTGCCAGAGGTAAGACATGCCGGGTCATAGGCCAGGTGAGAACAGAGTGCAGCCAGAGACCAGGGAGATGGGAGTGACTGACTGCTTTTCCCTGAGGGTGCACTGAGGAGTGGGGCCCCTAGGCTCCTCCGGGGCCAGAGATTGGGAGCTCGGGAGGCAGCTATTTTCATTCTCATCCTCTAAAGCTGTGCAGAAAACCTTCAGGGAATGAAAGCCACATAGACCAAACTGGAGCAGATGACTTAGCCTGGCTCCTGGCAAGGGCAGTGCAACTCTGCCTGGGCAAAGACACTTGAGAATCAATGCAATAGCCCCTCCCCCAGATCAGCAAGAACATTCAGCCAAGACCAAGTTTACCAGTCAATAAGAACTGCAAAACTCCAGTGCTAGGGGAATACAGCACATAGGATTCATGGCTTTTTTTCTCATGATTCTTCAGTCTTTCAAAGTTAATTTTTAAAAAATTCTCTTTATTTTTTTCTTTTTCTATTTCTTTTTTTTGAATTAGTCTTCTTTCCTTTTTCAACCAACTTCTTATCAATTACTTTTTAAAAATCTTTTTTAATGTTCATTTTTATGGTCATATTCCATCTCTACATTGTATTTAACCTTATTTTTTATATATATATAAGCTTTTCTTTCTCTAAAATATGGTCATATTCCATCTCTACATTGTATTTAACCTTATTTTTTGTATGTATATAAGCTTTTCTTTCTCTAAAATGTTGGGATCCAGTTTCTTCTAACAGACCAAAATACACCCAGAATCTAGTTTGTGGCTCTGTTCTATTCACGAGCCTGATCATATTCTTTTTTTTTTCTGTTCTTTTCTCCCTGGTTTCAAGTCTCTTCTGATTTGTTTAGTGTATATTTTTGTGGGGTAGTTGTTCCCCTTTTAGCGTTTTGTTCTCTCATTCATTTATTCTTCTTGGGACAAAATGACAAAACNTGAAAAAAGGAAAAACCCCCCCAAAAAAAAAAAAAAAAAAAAGAACAAGAGGCAGTACTGACTGCCAGGGACCTAATCAACATGGATATTAGTAAGATGTCAGAACTGGAGTTCAGAATGATGATTATAAAGATACTAGCTGGGCTTGAAAACAGCGTAGATGATACTGCAGAATCCCTTTCTGGAGAAATAAATTCTAACCAAGTAGAAATCAAAAAGGCTGTTAATGAGGTACAATGAAAAATGGGGGCTCTAACTGCTAGGATAAATGAGGCAGAAGAGAGAATGAGCAATACAGGAGACCAATGGTGGAGAATAAAGAAGCTGAGAAAAAGAGAGATAAATGAATACTGGTTCATGAAGGGAGAATTCGAGAGATAAGTGATACCATAAAGGGAAACAATATTAGAATAATTGGGATCCCAGAAGAAGAAAGAGAGAGGGGCAGAAGGTTTATTAGAGCAAATTATAGCAGAGAACTTCCATAATTTGGGGAAGGAAACAGGCATCAAAATCCAGGAGGCACAGAGAATCCCCCTCAAAATCAATAAAAATAGGTCCAACATCTATGGTAAAACTTACAAATCTCAGAGAAAATCCTGAAGGAAGCTTGGGACAAGAGGTCTGTCACCTACAATAGTAGAAACATCAGATTGGCAGCAGACCTATCCACAGAGACCTGGCAGGCTAGCAAAGACTGGCATGATATATTCAGGGCACTAAACAAGAAAAATATGCAGGCAAGAATACTATATCCAGCTAGGCTCTCATTGAAAATAGAGGGAGAGATAAAAACCTTCCAAACAGAAACTAAAAGAATTTGTGATCACCAAACCAGCTCTACAAGAGATATTGAAAGGGGTCCTCTAAGCAAAGAGAGAGCCTAAAAGTAACATAGACCAGAAAGGAACAGAGACAATATACAGTAACAGTCACCTTACAGGCAATACAATGGCACTAAATTCATATCTTTCAATAGTTACCCTGAATGTAAATGGGCTAAATGCCCCAATCAAAAGACACAGGGTATCAGATTGGATTAAAAAAAAAAAAAGACCCATCAATATGCTGTCTGCCAGAGACTCATTTTAGACCCAAAGACACCACCAGATTTAAAGTGAGGGGATGGAAAACCATTTATCATGCTAATGGACATCAAAAGAAAGCTGAAGCAGCCATCCTTATGTCAAACAAATTAGATTTTAAACCAAAAACTATAATAAGAGATGAAGAAGAACACTATATCATCCTTAAAGGGTCTATCCAACAAGAAGATCTAACAATTATAAATATTTATGCCCCTAACATGGGAGCTGCCATTATAAGCCAATTAATAACAAAATCAAAGAAATACATGGACAATAATACAATAATAGTAGGGGACTTTAACACCCCCCTCACTGAAATGGACAGATCATCTAAACAAAAGATCAATAAGGAAATAAGGGCTTTAAATGACACACTGGACCACATGGACTTCACAGATATATTCAGAACATTCCATCCCAAAGCAACAGAATACACATGCCTCTCTAGTGCACATGGAACATTCTCCAGAATAGATCACATCCTGGGTCACAAATCAGGTCTCAACCAGTACCAAAAGATTGGGATCATTCCCTGCATATTTTCAGACTACAATGCTTTGAAACTCGAACTCAAGCACAAGAGGAAAGTTGGAAAGAACTCAAATACAGAGAGGCTAAAGAACATCCTACTAAAGAATTAATGGGTCAACCAGGAAATTAAAGAAGAATTTAAAAAATTCATGGAAACAAATGAAAATTAAAACACAACTGTTCAAATTCTTTGGGATGCAGCAAAAACAGTCCTAGGAGGAAATAATATAGCAATACAAACCTTTCTCAAGAAATAAGAAAGGTCTCAAATACACAACCTATCCCTACAACTAAATGAGCTGGAGATAGAACAGCAAATAAAGCCTAAACCCAGCAGGAGAAGAGAAATAATAAAGATAAGAGCAGGAATCAATGAAATAGAAACCAAAAGAACAGTAGAACAGATCAACAAAACTAAGAGCTAGTTCTTTGAAAGAATTAATAAGATTGATAAACCCCTGGCCAGACTTATCGAAAAGAAAAGAGAAAGGACCCAAATAAATAAAATCATGAATGAAAAAGGAGATATACAACTGACACCAAAGAAATACGAAAAATTGGGGCGCCTGGGTGGCACAGCGGTTAAGCGTCTGCCTTCGGCTCAGGGCGTGATCCCGGCGTTATGGGATCGAGCCCCACATCAGGCTCCTCCGCTATGAGCCTGCTTCTTCCTCTCCCACTCCCCCTGCTTGTGTTCCCTCTCTCATTGGCTGTCTCTATCTCTGTCGAATAAATAAATAAAATCTTAAAAAAAAAAAAGAAATACGAAAAATTATAAGAACATATTATGAGCAACTATATGCCAACAAATTAGACAATCTGGAAGAAATAGATGCATTCCTAGAGATGTATAATCTACCAAAACTGAACCAGAAAGAAATAGAAAGCCTGAACAGACCCATAACCAGCAAGGAAATTGAATCAATAATCAAAAATCTCCCAACAAACAAAAGCCCAGGGCCAAATGGCTTCCCAGGGGAATTCTACCAAATATTTAAAGAAGAGTTAATACCTATTCTTCTGGAACTGTTCCAGAAAATAGAAATGGAAGGAAAATTTCCAACTCATTTTATGAGGCCAGCATTACCTTGATCCCAAAACCAGACAAAGACCCCATCATAAAGGAGAATTACAGACCAATATCCCTGATGAACATGGATGCAAAAATTCTCACCAAGATCCTAGCCAATAGGATCCAACAGTACATTAAAAGGACTATTCACCATGACCAAGTGGGATTTATTCCTGGGCTGCAAGAGTGGTTCAACATCTGCAAATCAATGGATGTGATACACTATTAATAAAAGAAAGAACAAGAACCATATGATACTCTCAGTAGATGCAGAAAAAGCATTTGACAAAGTACAGCATCCTTTCTTGATTAAAATTCTTCACAGCAGAGGGATAGAGGGTACATACCTCAATATCATAACAGCCATCTATGAAAAACACACAGCAAATATCATTCTCAATGGGGAAAAACTGAGAGCTTTTTCTCTAAGGTCAGGAACATGGCAGGGATGTCCACTATCACCACTGCTATTCAACACAGTACTAGAAATCCTAGCCTCAGCAATCAGACAACAAAAAGAAATAAAAGGCATCCGAATCAGCAAAGAAGTCAAACTCTCTAGGAAACAAACTGAGGGTTTCAGAGGGGAGGGGGCTGGGGGGATGGGCTAGCCTGGTGGTGGATATTAAGGAGGGCACATATTGCATGGAGCACTGGGTGTTAATACGTAAACAATGAATCATGGAACACTACATCAAAAACTAATGATGTCCTGTATGGTGACTAACGTAACATAATAAAAAATTTTAAAAAAAAGTCAAACCTCTCACTGTTTGCAGATTATATGATACTTATGTGGAAAACCCAAAAGACTCCACCCCAAAACTGCTAGAACTCATACAGGAATTCAGTAAAGTGGCAGGATATAAAAATCAATGCACAGAAATCAGTTGCATTTCTTTACACCAACAAGACAGAAGAAAGAGAAATTAAGGAGTCTATCCCATTTACAATTGCATCCAAAACAATAAGATACCTAGGAATAAATCTAACCAAAGAGGCAAGGAATCTGTACTCAGAAAACTATAGAATACTCATGAAAGAAATTGAGGAAGACACAAAGAAATGGAAAAACGTTCCATGCTCATGGATTAGAAGAAAAAATATTGTCTAGAAAAAATGTCTATGCTACCTAGAGCAATCTACACATTTAATGCAATCCCTATCAAAATACCAACAACTTTTTTCACAGAAATGGAACAAATAATCCTAAAATTTGTATGGAACCAGAAAAGACCCCAAATAGCCAGAGGAATGTTGAAAAAGAAAACCAGAGTTGGTGACATCACAATTCTGGACTTCAAGCTCTATTACAAAGCTGTAATCATCAAGACAGTATGGTACTGGCACAAAAACAGACACATAGATCAATGGAACAGAATAGAGAACTCAGAAATGGACCCTCAATTCTATGGTCAACTAATCTTTGACAAAGCAGGAAAGAATGTCCAGTGGAAAAAAAAGACAGTCTCTTCAACAAATAGTGCTGAGAAAATTGGACAACCATATGCAGAAGAATGAAACTGGACCATTTCCTTACACCACACACAAAATTAGACTCAAAATGGATGAAAGACCTAAATGTGAGACAAGAATCCATCAAAATCCTTGAGAACACAGGCAGCAACCTCTTTGACCTCAGCCACAGTAACTTCTTCCTAGACACATCGCCAAGGGCAAGGGAAGCAAGGACAAAAATGAACTATTGGGACTTCATCAAGATAAGAAGCTTTTGCACAGCAAAGGAAACAGTCAACAAAACCAAAAGACAACCGACAGAATGAGAGAAGATATTTGCAAATGACATATCAGATTAAGGGCTAGTATCCAAAATCAATAAAGAACTTATCAAACTCAACACCCAAAGAACAAATAATCCAATCAAGAAATGGGCAGAAGACACGAACAGACATTTCTGCAAAGAAGACATCCAAATGGCCAACAGACACATGAAAAATTGCTCAACATCACTTAGCATCAGGGAAATACAAATCAAAACCACAATGAGATATCACCTCACATCAGTCAGAGTGGCTAAAATTAACAAGTCAGGAAATGACAGATGTTGGGGAGGATGTGGAGAAAGGGGAACGCTCTTACGCTGTTGGTGGGAATGAAAGCTGGAGCAGCCACTCTGGAAAACAGTGTGGAGGTTCCTTCAAAAGTTGAAAATAGAGCTACCCTATGACCCAGCAATTACACTAGTGGGTATTTACCTCAAAGATACAAATGTAGTGATCTGAAGGGGCATGTGCACCCCAATGTTTATAGCAGCAATGTCCACAATAGCCAAACTATGGAAAAGCATAGATGTCCATCAACAGATGAATGGATAACGAAGATGTGGTGTATATACAATGGAATATTATGCAGCCATCAAAAAATGAAATCTTGCCATTTGCAACGACATGGATGGAACTAAAGGGTATTATGCTAAGTAAAGTAACTAAATCAGAGAAAGACAATTATCATATCTCACTGATATGTGGACTTTGAGAAACAAGGCAGAGGATCATAGGGGAAGAGAGGAAAAAATGAAACAAGATGAAACCAGAGAAGACAAACCATAAGAGACTCTTAATCTCAGGAAACAAACAGGGTTGCTGGAGTGGAGGGGGGTAGGAGGGATGGGGCGTCTGGGTGATGGACATTGGGGAGGGTATGTGCTATGGTGAGCACTGTGAATTGTGTAAGACTGATGAATCACTGTACTCCTGAAAAAAATAATACATTGTATTTGTATTTATACAAAATAATACATTTGTTAATAAAAATCATAGATTTGTATTTAAACTAGGTTATGGGCACTAAGGAGGGCACATGATATGATGAGCACTGAGTGTTATAAGCAACTAATGAATCATTGAATAGTGCATCAGAAACAAATGATGTACTATATGTTGGCTAATTGAATTTAAATTAGAAAAATAAACAAAAGCAGGAATATTGTATGTATATACATCACATACACACATACAAGGATCTTGTGACTTCTGAAAAATCAGAACATTTGGCAACACTGGGCTCAAATTCTTACATGGCAACAAGTTAGAGGAAACTGGGAGACACAATCATTAGAGAGGTACAAGCTCTCAATTCACAATTTTTACCAATCACTTAAGGTATGTTTGTGTTCATTTTGCACCTGCTCCTCTTGCCTCTCATTTACTTACTTTTTGGTAAACCATTGAAAATCTGACTCTCTCTCTTTCCCTATATATATTGTGTGTATGTATAGTATATGATATATATGTTTGTGTGTATATGTGTGTAATAAATAAGACTATGTGTGTGTGCACGTACGCACATGCAGGCTAGTGCAGCCACTTGCCACATAAGTATATGTTTAATTTCTTTGGTGCAGATGGTATAGGCTCTGTTACAGACAAGAAAATGTGAAGATCTTCAACTGACTTAGGGCATAACTGAGAGGAGACAGAAAAGAGTGTTACATATCACCTGAACTTGCCTATCTAAAGTAGCCCTAAAGGAGTAGTTCTGAACCATTGACAATTTTGGTCTCCAGAGAATATTTGCCAATATGCGGAGATATTTTTGGTTATCACACATGAAAGCCATCTAGTGGAGGGAGGCCAAAGGTGATGCCAAACACCCTACGGTGTATAGGAAGGCCCACTCACTATAACAAACAACTATTTGGTCCAACATGTAAAATCATCATAGTGCCAAAGTTGAGAAACCCTGCCCTAGAGGGCTTTGACCAAGCTTATAAAAGCATCTCTCTCTAGAGGGCCTTGTCATTGTCTTGGGAAAAATAAGAGATTCCTGTCACCATCTGTAGCAGCAAAGGAGAAGCTTTGAGCTGTCAAAATTTCCCTTCACTGAGTCCCTCTCTCCCACCCCAGAGAATCCAATTAACATTTTAGGAAGTGGGAGAGAAACCAGAACTAAAAGAATGTACTACCAACAGATTCTCACTATAGGAATTCTCAAAGACTCTTGGAAGTACTTTGGGAAGAAGGAAAATGATTCCAAAAGGAAATTCTGGAATGCCAAAAGAACTGGTAGGAACATTCAAAAGGTGAACAATACATAAAACAGTAATAATGATGTCCATTTTAGGAAGTTAAATAAGTTTGAAGAAAATTCCTAGACAACAGTAGCATATAAATGGGACATGGAAGCAAAATGTAAAAATTCTAAATTTATTGTTTGAGACAAAGATAAAGCTAGAGATTGAAATTATAAATTCATTAAGATACATAAGCATATTAAAATTTTAGGGTAATAACTAAGAATAAAAATATATAACTTGAAAATTAATGAAACAAAAAATTCAATGGGGAGGGGATCTCAATCCATAAGAATGGGAGAAAAAGGAAAATTTAAAACAGAGCAAGACAAAACAAATCACGATATAAGGTGGTAAAAGCCAAATATATGAGTAATCATGATATATGTAAATAGACTGGAAATTAAGTTTAAAGTTAAATTATCAGACTAGATAAAACATACAAATCCAAACTGTACAGGTGTTATATACAAGGAACACATTATAACATAAAGAATTAGAAAAAAAAATTTAAGTGAATAAAGATAGAATAAGCAGAAGAAAGTTGATGTAGCTATATTAATACCAGACAACATAGACTTTAAGGTAATAGCATACTATAGATATGGATGATTACTATATATTGTTTAGATTTACCAGGAAGACACAACAATTCTAATTTCTGTGTACCTAACAAAGGTAGCTTCAAAATATTTAAAGTAAAAATTGATAGAACAATGAGGAGAAATTGATAAACCTGTCATCTTGGTGGGCGATTTTGTCACCATTGATAGATCAGCCAAGGAATCAGTAATGATATAGAGTATTTGAACAACGTAAGCAACGAGTTTAATCATACGTATAAAACAGTGCTTCTGACAGCTGGAGAATACATAGTCTTTTTGAGCACACAAGGAATATTTATAAAAGTTGGCGAGACCTAATGTGAATTTCAACAAGTTAAAATAAAAACTGGTATCAACTGGTATCACACAGCCCACAATACAATTAGATCAGATATTTTTATAGCAATAATACAAATTCCTGAAAATTAAAAATTACACTTCTATTTACCTCATGAATGAAAGAAGAAACTAAATGGAAATCAGATGATACTTACTTAACAGTTTTAAAAATGTTACACTTCAAAATTAGTGAGAGGCAGCTAACATGATGCTTGGAGGAAATTTGTATCTTGAATGCTTATATTATGGTTTCAAAAATGGTTGAAAAAATAAGCCATGAACAGAAATGTTTGGAGGAAAAAACACAACAGAATAAGTCAATGTAAAAATGACTCATTGGTTCAGCATTGAGAGCAAAGGCAAGAATACTCTTTATGTCAATGGAGAAGCTCTTCCATAGACATATGGAAATATTCCAGAGATTTGGGTAACCTGCTTTGGCTTAGATCACGTTCAATCACTCTGTGTATTAGCCCATTGGACACTATCATCAATGTGTGTGCTTGTGTATGTGTGGGGGAGATTATTTAAAGTTCTTAATTTCACCATCTGAGAGAAACAATCATATTTCTGAATGGATTTCTATTTAGGCATCTCAATGGTAAAAAAAAATATGGAATTGTGAATTTAAAATCCTTTGCTTGTATTTACAGTATTGAGTTAATTTACAGCTTTTTTATGAGACTCATTTATGAAATTCAAACCCTTGTTCTCATTCACTGACAGGCTCAAATGACCTGTCAGAAGACAAAATGGTTTCTTGGTAAAATAGATTTGATAATGAAAGAATTTTTTAAACCTCTAAATTTATTATTAATTTACTGACTATTCCAAGCTGTGGAAAGCAGGAAAATCTATCTGTAACCAAGAAATGTTTCTCTACTCAGATTGTATTTGCCATGATACATCAAATGGTCAATATAAACTGAGCATCTTTAACATATTTATATTCTGTCACATGTGTATTATTTGTTACACATCAAAAATAAATGCTTGACAAAATAAGACATATTGTGAAAGAATAACTGTTTACAGCTGACCATAAGTGTTAAATTTTTCTTTAACTGGTGATTTTTTTTCTTGTTAAAATATTCATAAACCCAGGGAAGCTTCATAAACCCATTCCTAACCCCAAATTCACAAGTACATTGCTAGTATTGGACTAGAATTTGCATTTATACTATTTTGAAAAGGGTTTGCTAAGTTGTTTTAAAGTATAAATAGATTATTGGGCTGTAAGTTAATATATTTTTAAGAAATCAATATAAATTATATGGCACTAATAACATTTAGACCAGTAAGTAATATAGTTATTATATATGTCTCATCAATTTATGATTACAGAAGCAGGATTTAAATCCTTCCGTTCATTCATCCAGGCATTCATTTTTTCATTCATTCATGTACCAGAAGTGGGTCAGAAACTTGACCAGGTACAAATGACAATTGTACCAAATTTTCACTGTTACCTTAGACTATAACAAACACATTTCTCACAAGTATTTTCATGGCATCTTGACCAAACATTAGGTTAAGATCAGTGTTTCCACAGTGGCTGTAGACCTCATGCAACAGAATTATTTGAGGTCTCTATTAAAATGCCAATTCCTGGGCCAGCTCCTCTATTAAAATAGGTCTATTAGTGGTCCATAGAAATTTAATTTAATGGGTTCTCCAGATGATTCTTAAAGATCTCAAGTTTGAGACAATTTCTGGGTAAGATGGCAGAGTAGGAGGATCTTAGGCTTACCTCATCCCACACCAGTATAAACAACCCAGAAAATGACCTGAAGACTGGCAGAAGAGACCCTCCACAGAAAAACGTAAAGAGGTCACATCAAAGAGGGTAGGAAGGGCAGATATGCAGTCAGGAGCCAAACTGACCCGCCGGACTGTCTGTGGGAGGGAAGAATGCCATAGATGCAGAGACAGGAGAGGAGAAGACTCCACACCAGGTATACCAGGTACACCAGATACAAGGCTTAACTTCTCGACTTCTTAAAATCACTGGGGTTTAATACCTAGGACTTTAAAAAACAGTGGGCTCAGCTCTGGGAGAGCCAGGGTGAGAGGAAACTGAGCTCCTGCTCTTGAAGACACAGCACAAAAAACAGCCCCACTGAGCTACAGCACAGAAGCCCCAGAAAAATGTCTGGAGTATATAGGAAGGATATTTATTTACTAATCTCAGCTCTTGCTGGAGGGCAGGAATCTTTGGAAGACTTCTCTAAGAACAAAAGAGCTGGAGGACACCACTTCCTTTCCTCAGCCCCAGCCTAGATACATGGACATCTGCAGCAACCAGTGCAGCAAGAGCATTCTCCACCTAACTTGCTAACAACATCCCCACCCCAGGTGTTTCCCTGTGGACCATCCCCCCGCCAGCCTGGTGCTGACCACTCTCCAAAGCAACTCCAGGTCTCCTCCCACAGTAGACCAGTGCAAACCTTTCTAATACCAGGCACCCCACCACCATGTTCTCCTGTGGACCTGCCCTTTCAACAAGCTCTCAGTAGGCGTCCATCCAAGGCAATGCTACAAGCATGGTAGTGTTCAAGCATCCCCAACAGGGGTCAGCATCACCCCCAAAATGACTCCTACCCTGGGGAAAGAGGGAAAAAACCACATATGCCAGTATGACAGTCCCAACAGTGGACTGGAGACAGACATCTGGTCTGACTGCAGGCCCCAGACACCAATGAAAGCATTTTAGGGGACAACAGGAGGAGAGCACCCTGTAGTTCAGTGCTACCACAACTCTGACAAATAGCTGGTCTAACCCAACTCAAGCCCAAGGTGGCCTAGACTAACCCACTAACAACACAGGTGCCAAATCCTGCCCACAACAGGCAAAGAGAGCCATTGCAGATAAGTGGACTGAAGGCAAATGTCACTTAGCCATAACTACAGGCCTCATACAATGAACATAGGAGACATCCCTGAAATGCCAATTTCTGGTGATCAAGGGACATTGCACAGCAGAACTCAATAGACCTCTTCTTCGTAAGGCTAGTACTTTCAAGAGCAGGAGATATAGCTGACCTTTCTAATACCAAAGAGACCCAGAGAGTTACACAACATGATAAGACAGAGGAATATGTCCAAATGAAAGAACAGGATGAAATCACAGCAAGAGAGAAATGAAACAAACATAAGTAATATGCCTGATAGAGAGTTTAAAGTAATGATCATAAAGATACTCATTGGACTTGAGAAAGAGTGCAGGATCTCCGTGGGACCCTCAACAAAGACATAGAAAACATTAAAAAGAACCAATGAGAGAAGAAGAACTCAGTAATTGAAATTAAAAATACACTAGAGGGATAGGTGCCTGGGTGGCTCAGTTGGTTAAGCATCTGCCTTCCACTCAGGTCATGATCCTGGGGTCCCGGGATTGAGCCCCACATCAGGCTCCTTGCTCAGAAGGGAGCCTACTTCTCCCTCTCCCTACCGCTCCACCTGCATGTGCTTTCTCTCTTGCTATCTCTCTCTCTCTGTCAAGTGAATGAATAAAATCTTTAAATATATATATTAGAGGGAATAAATAAAATAGAGGAAGCAGAAGAATGGATCAGCAACCTGAAAGACAGAGTAATGGAAAATAAGATGAATAAGAGAGAAAAAAGACTAATAAAAAATGAAAAAAGACTTAGGGAACTTGGTGACACCATCAAGTGTAATAATATTTGCATTATAGGGATTCCTGAAGGAGAACAGAGAAAAAAGAGGGCAGAAAATGTATTTGAAGAAATGGTAGCTGAAATCCAGATCCAGGAGGCATAGAAAGCCCCCAGTAAAATCAACCAAGAGAGATCCACACCAAGACATATAGTAACTATAATGGCAAAAAGTAGTGACAAAGAAAGAATTTTAAAAGCAACAAGAGAAAACAGTTACATGTAAGAGAAAGGCCATAAGGCTATTAGCTGATTTTTCAGCAGAAATTTTGCAGGCCAGAAGATAGTAGCATGATATACTCAACGTGATGAAAGGAAAAACAAAACAAAACAAAACAAACAAAACCTGTAACCAAGAATACTCTATCCAGCAAGGTTATCATTCAGAATAGGAGTGATAGAGTTTCCCAGACAAAAAAAAGTTAAAGAAATTCATCACCACTAAATAAGCCTTATAAGGGATGTTAAAGGGGATTCTTTGAGTGGACAGGAAAGACCATAGGCAGAAGAAAAGTAGGAAGTACAAAAGACTCAGTATATCTATAAAAATCAGTCAAGTATTCACAAAATAAAAGGATGTAAAGTAGGACACCATCTACACCTAAAATGTTGGGGAGAAAGGAGAAAAATTGAAAGAATGGAAAAGCACTTATCATGCAAATATATGTCAAAAGAAAGTTGGGGTAGCTATACATATACTGGACCAAATAGACTTTAAAACAAAGGCTATAACAAGAGACAAAGAAGGAAACTATATAATCATAAGGGGGACAATACAACAAGAAGATACAATAATTGTAAATATTCATGCACCCAAAATGGAAGCACCCAATACATAAAACAGTTAATAACAACATAAGAGAAATAATTAACAGTAGTACAACAATAGTAGGGGACTTAACACCCCATTTACATCAATGAATAGATCATCCAAATAGAAAATCAAAAAGGAAACAATGGCTTCGAATGACACATTGTACCAGGAGAATCTAACGGATATATTCAGAATATTCCTTTCTAAAACAACAGAATACACATTCTTTTCAAGTGCATGTGAAATATTCTCCAGCATAGATAACATGTTAGGCCACAAAACAAGTCTCAACATATTCAAAAAGATTGAATGCATTTTTTCCAATCACAATGCTATGAAACTAGAAATCAACCACAAGAAGAAAATCTGGAAAGAACACAATTACACAGAGGTTAAATAATATGCTACTACACAATGAATGGGTCAACCAAGAAATCAAAGAGCAAATACATGGAGACAAATGGAAATGAGAACACAACAGTTCAAAAATCTTTGGGATGCAGCTAAAGCTGTTCTAAGAGGGAATTTTCTAGCAATACAGACCTGCCTCAAGAAGCAAGAAAAATCTCAATAAACAACCCAATCTTACACATAAAGGAGCTAGAAAAAGGAGAATGAACAAAACCCAAAACCAGTAGAAGGAAGGAAATAATAAAAACTAGAGCAGAAATAAAAGAAATAGAAACCAAAGAACTCCACAATAGAACAGATCAATGAAGCCAGGAGCTGTTTTTGTTTTTTTTTTTTCCAAAAGATCAACAAAATTGATAAACCTCTAGCCAGGCACATCAAAAAGAAAGAGAGGATTCAAAATCAGAAATGAAAGAGGAGAAAGAACAACTGACACCACAGAAATACAAAGGATTGTAAGAGAATCTTGTGAAAAATTATATGCCAACAAATTAGAAGAAATCAGTAAATTCCTAGAAACACATAACCTCCCAAAACTAAATCAGGAAGAAATAGAAAGTCTGAACAGACTGAAAACCAACAATGAAATTGAATCAATAATCAAAAAATGCCCAATAAACAAAAGTCCAGGACCAGATGGCTTCACAGGTGAATTATACCAAAACACATGAAGAAGAATTCTACCAAACACATTAATACCTATTTTCCTCAAACTTTCAAGAGGAAGGAAAACTTCCAGATTCATTCTATGAAGTCAGCATTACCCTGATATCAAAACCACTACAAAAAAAAGAGAATCACAGGCCAATGTCTCTGATGAACATAGACACAAAAAGCCTCAGAAGAGGCAAACCCAGTCCAACAATACATTAAAAACCATTCACCATAATGAAGTGGTATTTATTCTTGAAATTTATTCAAGGGTGTTTCAATATTTGCAAATCAATGTAATATATCAACAAGAGAAAGGATAAAAACCATATGATCATTTCAATAGATGCAGAAAATGCATTTGACGAAGTACACACAACATCCATTCATGATAAAAACCCTTACCAAGTTGACTTGGAGGGAACATACCTCAGTATAATAAAGCCCACATATGAAAAACCCCTGGCTAACATCATACTCAATGGTAAAGAAACAAAAACAAACAAAAAAAACAAAAAAACCTGAGAGATTTTCCCCTAAGGTCAGGAAAAAGACAAGGATGTCCAGTCTCACCACTTTTATTCAACATAGTACCGGAAGTGCTAGCCACAGCAGTCAGACAAGAGAAAGGAATAAAAGGCATCCAAATTAGCAAGGAAGAAGAAAAATTTTCACTATTTGCATATCAATAGAAGTCCTCAAGACTCCACCAAAAAACTACTGGAACTGGTAATTGAGTTCAGTAAGGTCACAGGATGCAAAGTGAATATACAGAAATCCATTTGAACAGACAACTGCACTTCTCCAAAGATACACGGTTTGCAAATGAGCCCATGAAAAGATGCTCAATATCAGGATTCACTAGAGAAATGTATATTATTACCTTGGTATTTTAAGCTACATCTATGAGGATGACTAAAAAGACTGACCATACCAAGTTCTGGTGAGGAATGTGGAGGAACTGTAACCTTCATACATTGCTAATAGGAATATAAAATAGTGCAACTGTTTTGGAAAGTAGTTAAGCAGTTTCTTAAAAAGTTACGTAGACCTACCATACGATGCATCCATTATGCTCCTAAATATGTACTCAAGAGAAGTAGAATCCTATGTCCACAAAATATCTTATACACAAATGTACATAGCAGTTTCCTTCGCAACCATCAAAAACTGTATACAACCCAAATGTCTATCAACAGGTGAATGGACAAATGATATTATAGTCATATAATGAGTCCTACCGAGTTGTAAAAAGGAATGAACTACTGATACACACAACATGTATGAATCTCCACACAATTATACTGAGTGAAAGAATCCAGGGGGAAAAAATAACGCGTTCTGTATGATTCCATTTAAAAAAAATTCTAGAAAATACAAACTAATCCAAAGTGACAGAAAGCAGGTCAGTTGTTGCTTGAGGGACCAGGGCAGAATGAGGGGGGGGAGCAGGAGGGAGGAAGTACAAGGGAAACAAGTAAACATGTGGAAGTGATTAATGTGTTCATTATCTTGATTCCAGTGATGGTTTCATAGGTATATACATATGTCAAAACATCAAATTATGCACTTTTAGTATGTGAAGTTGTGTATCAATTATAACTCAGTAAAGCTGTTAGAATAATTTAAATGGTGGGAAGAGAGCAGTGATAAATCAGGCTAAGTGATTACTATTAATAACCCCTGGGACATGAAATAAGATTAGAAACGAACCATTTTGTTGCTCATGTCAAGTGGTGCTTTTCAGTCCTAACATTTTAAAAAATAGTAATCAAGGGCTGGGGCTGTCCTCTGATTCTACTGCTATCTGAACATTGGACATCTAGTACTTTGTAACAGTAAAAAGTTTTAAAGACTGGGGGCACCTGGGTGGCTCAGTTGGTTAAGCGTCTGCCTTTAGCTCAGATCATAATCTCAGGGTCCTGGGATCGAGCCCCGTGTTGGGCCCTCTGGTCAGAGGGGAGTCTGCTTCTCCCTCTCACTCTCCTTCTATGCTCTCCCTCTCTTTCTCACTCAAATAAAATAAAAAAGTTCTGAAGACTTTATTTTTGTTGTGCTGATCAAATAAGTTATCTAGAGGCCTTCCACCCCTTCTCTCCCAGGCTGGGTGTCTCTCAGCCAGGTACAAAAGAATAAATGTGAGACTATCCTTACCTGGGACACTCAAGGAAAGCTAAAATGTTCTCAAATGTTTTCAGAGTCTCAAAGTCTAGTTAAGCTCTGAAAATAACCAAGGTTGTGCTGGAGCATTAAAGCAAGCTATTTGACATACGGTAACGCTCATACAGGTTGTTCTTGACTGCTGGCCTCATGTACGTGCTCTCAATGGGAGCAAGAGATTTCTCTTAGAACAGCCTCCTACTCTTCGTGGCTCTCTCTGCCTTTAAACATAGTCAGAGGGTTGGTTTGCCAGAGAGCAATCCACTGTGTCCCCAAAGTCCAGGGACATAGAACAAGCTCTCCAAGTGGCCTCCAACACTCTGGCATTCCGACAGTCAGACTTTTTCTCCTCCTGTCTTCCACTTCAGACTTTTATATTGTCAACGTGTGCAGTGAGCAAAGGTTTGCAAAGCTAGTTTTCTGGGAGGCTGCATCCATGGTCTAGCCCCTTCTTTGGCACCTAGTGCTGTGTTCTCAGCCTCTATCCCTGGGTCTTTAGCTGACGCTGAATCAGAAAACATTCCTATTAATATTCTCTTAGAGAATTACAGATTGTTGACATTTTATAGCAGGAAACAACCAAGAAGATCATGTAATTCAGGTGGAAAACAGGTTTTACCTCTCACTCTAAATTCAGATGGTTGGTAGTGACTGTCTGGAATGAGAATGAGTAATGAGGCTCAGGATCGAGTTCAAGAACCCTGAGAGCCTTGGCTGAGGTTGGCCACAGCTGAGGGACAGGGTAGTGATAGCTGTATGCTGGGTGTCTGCCACATTCCAGTCATTTTCAGGATGAGGAGTATATAGAAGAGGACAATTAGAGGTTTCTGCCACACATTCGATGGCTGTGATTATGTGCAAAATAAGGCTGACACTTTTTGAAAGATCAAGACTATGCAATTTGGCTCTGGTATGTAGGTACAATCTTATCTTGTGCCACCTCCCTGGCCCTCTATATATTTTGAGATTAGAGACAATGGACCACTTGTCTTTTCTTAAACTGACGATGAGCTTCTATCTCTCTGTGATTTTGCTGAACATTCTCAGAGGCTGTTCCCTCCACTTAGAGTAGTCTGCTCCCCAAATCCTCCTACTAAAATGCCAGGTGTTTCATGAACCTCCCCTGCCCCAAGCCTCACAGCTTCCTCCCTTCTCTCTCCCCACTCGATCATGTTTCTGCTATAGCACAAACTCACCTGCCAGCTCCTCTGGGGAGAGATGTTCATGTGTTTGCGATGCCCTCTGTGACAGAGATGGCCACATCTCTCCCCATACCACTTCTCTGCTTCCTCTTTAACGGTAAGATTCCCACTCTTTAGCTTACTATGTGAGTGCTAGAATAAAAAGATTTCCACGTCTCTCCTTTAGCTAGGTGTGGCCACATGACTGAGTTCTGCCCATGTGACAGAAGCAGATGCCCCCCCCATAGGCAACCTCTAGGAACTACCCTTAGAGGGAAGGCTTATGCTCTTTTTCTTGCCTCCCTCTGGAATGCAGTTGTGGCACTAGAGGTGTAAGCAGACATCTGAGACCATGAGAAGGAAACCATGTGTTGATGATAGTGGAGTAACTTGATAGAGTCACAAGTCGAGGCCTGAACTGGTTACCTCCTGACTTTGTTTACCTCAGGGAAAATAAACTTAGTCTCCTGCTCAAGCCATTACTTTGAGGTAAATGGGACTATTACACTTCTCCCTCCTCCCCATTGCACCCCACTCCACACACTAGGCCATAAGCTCTTTGAAGAAGTATATTCCAGCAGGTATTTTCAAACCCCAAAATCTACAACAACCGAGCAGCTAGCATTAATGTGTGAATGGTTGGGGCCTGGGAAGGACCAAGCAGCAATGAGCATAAGGGCAAATGGAAGTCTCTACAAACAAAACACAATATTGTTTGATGTCTTACACTTGTTCAGTGGACTACTAGCTTTTCTGGAAAGACTTTTTTTCCCTTGATATATTTCCTTTTTTGAACATCCGCACCACTATATCTTAATGGTATTTTAACCTCTCCCTATCCTTTATTATGTTGGCTTAAAAGCTCACCTCATAAACTATTTTTTCAACTCTTTGAGGTCAAGGGTCACTTTTTATGGATTTTTGTGTCCTCCGGGGTGCTTCAGGTGCTGGTTGGCATTGCTAGGATGCTTCTGTGCTGACAGAGGTAAGGAATGGCTCAAAAAACATGCTCAAAAAATGACTTCAAATCCATATTCATTTTTCAGCCTGGCCCTAAGTTGGGTCTAAGCACCATAGGTGGTAATACTTTCTCTAATTTACTCCCAGTGGCCGACAAACATCAAGTGTGTGGGCAGTCGTTTGGGAATCGGATACTGCAGCCGCGGGGCTGAGGCACAGGGCTGACGGGTGAGCTCACTCAGGAGGGGCTTCGGTGCCAGCTTCGTCCTCCAGAAACCCTGCTTGTTTCTTCTAGTTGTTAAACAAAGTAAAAACCCACCTGCTCAGCCTGAGCAACTGTTTTCAATCAATAATTAAGTAACTTTAAGGTCCCGATCTATACAAACTTATCAATATTTTCACTGAAAAGGAATCAATATAGACAGAGGGAAGCATCCAAATAAACCCTTTTAATGGCCGCGTTTGGGCTGTGAGAAGCAAATGAATTGATTAAATGAGTGGCCAATATTGGCCTGCCAATGCAATTCTTTCTTCAGTTTCGTAAACATTTCCAACAACCCAGTTTAATGCTCTCCCTTGGTGTTATGTTACTTTGATAAAGTTCCACTCTAAATGTTCTACTCAGGAGGGGGCATTTGCTTATATTAAATGTAAGAGAGTTTCTGAGTTAATAATTATTGATAACTAAGGTGCTGTGTTAGTTCTTTACACAAATCATTTAATACTGACAGCCCTATGAGAACCATATTATCATTATTTCCCTTTTTACAGATAATGGGACAAAGGCTTTTAGAAAAATGAAATACAGCTTATCCCCAAACAACATGGGTTTGAATGCCGCTGGTCCACTTACATGTGGATTCTTTTGATAAATACAGTACAATACTGTAAATGTATTTTTCTAATGTTTTTTAAATAACATTTTGTTTTCTCTGGCTTTATTGTAAGAATACAGTATATAGCATAGAAAATATGTGTTCATCAACTGTATGTTATAGGTAAGGGCTCCCCAGTCAACAGTAGGCTCTCTAGTCAAGTCCTTGGAGGTCAAAACTTACATGCAGATTTTTGACTGCATGGGAGGTCAGTGCCCATAACCCCCGAGTTGTTCAGGGATCAACTGTAAATACTTGTCCCCAAATCATAATAGCTAGTAAGAGTTAGAGCCATTGCTTTCACCTTGTTCAATGTATCCCCAGCCCTACTCAGCCTCCTGCCCCACCACATCGCATGCTACCACCATCCAGTCTACCCTTCTGGCCACTGCAAGGGCCAGCTCTGACACAGAGTACAATGATGGGGCTGGGGCTCATGGGGGTGTGGCCATAATATAAGTAACCCTTTTAGACTCCATTCACTTCTTCCCACTTGGGCCAACTTTTGCCATCCTTCAGAACCGTCCTAGAGATTTGTCCTCAGAATCCACAGTAGCCACCAGCTCTGCAAACTCCGTGAGTTGGTGTTAAAATCCCAGCTCTGTGACTTACTGGTCGTATAATCTTGGGCAAATGATTTCCTCTCTCTGAGCCTTAGTTTATGTGTTTTGAAATTGGGGATAATATTAGATGTGTTGTAAGGATTAAATGAGATTATTCAGGTAGAGCATGGTGGTGTGGTACGTATTAGTATTCGTCTTCTGAGAGTAAATTCTATTCTGCAAGTTACTTAGAAATAAATCTGATGAGGAAAAGAGGATGATCTAGTTTAGGGTGGAGTCAAAAACTAAGTGTGGCTCTAAAACCCTCCTGTTGGTCTGTGTGCTTGCCCGCTGGCTGTGAAGATTCTGGAGTGAGTTTCCAGACATCCTAAAGCATTGCCACAAACTCAGCCTACGTTTGCAGCCTCCCAGGATGACCATTTCAAAGGCAAATACACATATGAATATTTAATTTGGGGGACTTTTTTAAAAATCACATCTCATAAGCAATAAAACAGATGAATCTCACAGACAAAACATTGAGTGAAAAAGCCAGAAAAATATGAGTATATGCTGAAAACTAACCTATGGATGACAGAAATCAGGATAGTGGTTACTCCTGGGGAAGTGGTATTGAGTGGAAAAGGGTAGGAGGGAAAATTCCAGGGTGCCTACAATATTCCATATCTTGAATTAGGTGGGGGTCAGGAGCACGTACACACGTGTGAAACTGCATCGAGCTGGACACGTAAGATTAGGCATTTCACTGTATTTATGCCATGCCTTAAAAAATTTTTTTCTTAAGTCATACTTTGTGTTTTTCATCCCACTGAGTGGCTGTCTCTCCATCTCTCCACTCCCACCGCAACTCCTGACATTGAGCAGGACTCAGGGAAAGAAGCCCGTGGAAAAAACTGTTTGCAACTGAACCCTGAGTGTGGACCCTGCAATAGAAGCTGTTTACCTAGTCTCCTAGTTTCTAAACCAGTGCCAACCTTCACGTTCGGGGCTTATTTGTAGATGAGATCTTATACTTGCAAAAAAGAAGTGAAAATTCTTTAGCAAGCCCCAATTTCAAGATCTTTTAGGGGATGTGTTTGTGTGTGTGTGTGTGTGTGTGTGCATCTGTACACATGGCCACACGAACTGGCCCTCCTTTTGTACTTTGGAAGAAGCTTTTCCTAAACGCGTATGCTCTCAGCATTTACTAATTAGACCATATGTATGAAAGGAAGGGTCTGCATCTTTAACACTTAACTAACGAAAAATGAGAGACCACAGCTTTGGAAGGGCCCTTAGCAGCGCAGGTCATTCAACTCATCTTCCCAGCCTGTCAGAAATCCTTTCAGCACCATCCCTGACTGAGGGCTGTCGTATTACAATGAAGTGTAATTAAGACACCCAGAGAGTTTCTGTCCTGTTGGCCACTGGGTCATTTGAGGATGTGAGAGGCTGAAGGGTGGGCACGGCCGAGAAAAGAGAAGAGCTGACAAATAGCTTTTATGTGTAATCAATATGGAACAATTCAACAGCAATAAGAATTGCGACATCTTCCCTTGGGCTCTCCGCCTGGTCTTCTAAAGCAAGCCACATTAAGTTTAGAGCAATTCAGTGCTTGGATTGTTGGAAATAGGCATGTCAGAGAAATGCAAAAGTTGCACTGGCATTTTAGGTCCCCTCTGCCCTTCAGCGGCACTGGAGATCGTACCTCCCATTACATTCACCCCGGTCACCCGGGATGCTTTCAGCGGCCCTCAGCTGTGGGGAGTCGCTGCCCATGCCTGCTTTCTCTGTAAATATTTTTTTTCAAAGGTTTACTTTTTTGAAAGAACAAATACACATCCTCCTCCATAAAGGTTGAAACCCCCCCTTTCCATCTCTCTCTGCCTTTCTTGGAATTGCCTCTCCCCTGCGGAGCACAGCTGAGAAGCGCTCACTTATGCTCTGCAGAAAAGGATTTCCATGTGACAGAATGGAAAATCTCCAACTACAAAAGTGACCTGAAAATTGCACAAAGCACTTACTAGCTGCTGATGGGTCCCAGTCATGAATAATTATTGATCTGAGGAGTCTGAAAGTTGGGTAATTAATGCTGGGAAGGGAGCAAAAGACACATTTTTAGAAGAAAGATTATTTCTGTGTCTCCGATCTATTCCGTCACATTTTAAGTACTTGCCACTGTACATTTCTTTTCAAGAGAACACAACCTAGTTATTGTTTATATAGCAAAAGGTAACAACTGATAATATGCATCAGTTTTAAGCAAATCTCATACTTTGTCCTTGTTACAAAGCCAGTTAGAGTAGTCATTAGAAAATAAAAAGCCAACTAAATCTCTACAGAGAGATATCAGAGAGTTGAAGTATATGTTAAAGTAGAGAGGCCCTTCCCCCCAAATTACATGTGAAGTATTTGCCTGGAATGCTTTATCACCCTCCAAAATATTTAATGCAATATTCAGGGCCAAGCACTGAAAACATTATCAGCTATTAATTCTGTATCTGGTGATTAATATAATTAGAAAAAACCGAAACAATCATTGTAATACAGGACAAAGAAGGAAAAGCAGCATTTCCCAGGTGCCTACTATGACGGAGGCATCATGCCAGGATTAGAGTAATATCCACCTTTGAAGAGGTTGTAAGCATTAAATAATGGGCACAAAGAGCATAGCACAACCCCAGGCACTTAGCAGAAATTTAATGAATTGTAGCTATTTATATCAGGTTGTACGCATGTATACACACGCAGACACACGCATCCTCATCCACATATGTGTGTACATGTATGTGTGTATACTTTTTTTTTTTAAGGCTGCAACAACTCTGCTATTTAAAGGTTCTCAGCCAATATAGTAATTAGTATTCAGGAAGATAGAAGGGGAAAAGCAAAGGTCTCCCAAGGACAGCCAGCATCAACATTTGTGGAAAATTCTTCAATACCTTTCTCTTTCTATACACACATATGCACGCGTGCACACACACACAAGTTTATATACGTTGCCTCATTTTGCTTATGCATTTTGCAATCTGCTTCTTGAATTCAACAACATGTCCTGGTGCCTGCAAGGAAGATATTATGATTTCATTTCTGGGAGAGTTAGAAAATCCAAGGCTCAGAGAGTTGTGTACATTGTCCCAAGGTCAGTCATTTTGCTACTAAAGGGAGCAGAGCTAAAACCCGCAACTTCATTTGTCTAATCCAAACCCATGCTCTTTCCACACAGAGGAAATATATAGTTATGCCTAGTAATTCCAAATTTCCCTTAAGAAAAATTCAATTGTACACAAATTTACTTCTATAAACCTTTTAGCAACTTGGTTCCAGTAGACATGAATGGCAAGCCAGTCCTGTTGGGAGTAATTTTAAAAAGAGAGAGCTGGGGTTTGGGAATAGAAAGGGAGGTAAAGCAGATGGCAAAGAAAAAGGAGGAGATTTTGCACTGCAGCCTTAGGAAAGATAAGGGGAGATGAAGGGAAATCAGTCCAGCCTTAGAACTGCACCTCTCTCTGAGGAGGGAGGAGGAGGGCCAGGCGGCAGCAGCAGCCGAGCCTAGGAAAGTGAGCATGCGCAGACCTAAGCAATCTAATCCCAAGGCCATTCTGGTAGGGAAGAGTGCTGACTACCTCCTCAGCAGAGCACCTTGAGCCTTTTCAATCCCTTTCTGTCTCCAGCAGCCGAGTTCCTCTGACTCCATTGCACAGAATGGAGGTGACAGCAGAAAAGAGGGCTCCCAGCCACAAAATGAGAAAGGTGTGGAACATTTGGGTGGAGGATGAGAAAGACACACAAGTATGCTTGCAGGCACACGCTACCTTTAACGAAGCAAAGCAAATTGACAGCTGTCCTCATGAAATGGTGAGAAGAAAGATCCTGCAAAGTTGCGATCAAATTAAATATGGTAAAGGGAACACACGTGTCATGTGTTATTACTAATTTGGGGGGAGATCTCGGATTGACTATATTTAGTATTTAGACTTACATTTTCATTTTTTCAAAATACAAAAACATTTATAAGAGCTTTTATATGAATATTTCTGATCTTGTCTTCATAATTCTGTTAAGGTCTGCATTTCCTCAAAAGTGAATTCCCTCACCACAGTGGCTTTCCAAATCTGAAGTCCCACAGTTGAGGCGGTTCTCCTAAGTGGGAAAATATTTGTCACACTCTACTCATTTGGAATTTACAATAAGCACATGAGTGTTTTGAAATTTACTTTTGTACTAACCAAACAACGAAGAAAATGTAAATGAATCTGTATTATAAATAAGCCTAGAGAAGGCACAATTCTCTCCCATCAAAGGCAGTCAATAAGTTCATTATCTGGGGGCGCCTGGGTGGCACAGCGGCTAAGCGTCTGCCTTCGGCTCAGGGCGTGATCCCGGCGTTATGGGATCGAGCCCCACATCAGGCTCCTCTGCTATGAGCCTGCTTCTTCCTCTCCCACTCCCCCCGCTTGTGTTCCCTCTCTCGCTGGCTGTCTCTATCTCTGTCAAATAAATAAATACAAAAAAAAATCTTTAAAAAAAATAAGTTCATTAGTTGAATGAACATTGTTGCTTAAACTATATTATCCTTACAGTCTTTGTTAATGACTACTGCTAATTTCAAATGAGCTTCTGCTGTATATTAGAATGAGCTGGATCAGATCTCTAACTGGTGAGCCCAGCCATTAGTCTGCAGAGCGGGCTACATAGGTATGCATCCTGTGCAGCTGCACTGTGCTTGGTTTAATGCCCTGCTGTCACCTTACTGAAATTCCTAGTGATTCTGCCTTTGATCTTGTGTTTTGTGAGTCCAGTCCAGGGGCACTACGGAGCACGAGCATGCGCAGTCGCGATGCTCAAGCGGCACGTTTTCCCTTCCACGTCGCTCCTACATGATGCCCCCAGGAGCACAGAACTCCAGGGGACCCACGGTGTTTGAGAGTTCAGTGAGACTCCAAGTGAGTATGAGGTAAGTGTGTTCAATCCATAATTGAGTTGAACCAAAAGTTGTTTTCAAACGCAGAGAGAAGGCAATGGCATTTTAACAGGCACACATGACCAACAAACCCTATCATTTCCTTTCTTTCTTCCCTGAATTAGCCAAGCACTTGTGCTGAAAGTGGTGGCATAGAAGGAAAGGGAAGAGAGGCAACCCATAATTCCTTTTCCTTTCAGTCTTTCCTTGCTCACCAATAAACCAAAGGTAGAAAATATTGGTAGAAGGCACCCACATCACAAAGTGAAAAAAAAAAGTGAATTTTGCGCGGTTTCCACTGCTCCAGTAAGAACAAAATATATATGCATGTAAGAGCTACAAAATACAAATTGATAATTTTAGTTATTCTGCAAACATGTTAAATGTTCTTACGTTTGCCTTTAAATTGGGCACTGCACAATATAATGAATAGTAAAATTCATATTCTTCTAATTTTTAATTTTTTCTTTACATAGAATGACATATTAAATAGCATGTAAAAAAAGACCACAATAAACTGAGAGACACACAAAAAAGAAAAGCTTTATATTTTAGTATCTCTAACAGCATTTTTTCCCTGCATTTTGACCTGAACCCCACGGTTTATGTAGCCAGCTCTTTCTATATTCAGCTGACAGTAAAAGTAGTTGTCTTACTGCTTTTCCCCGGCTCACAGCTCTAGTCATCTGACCAATATTCAGCATTCACTCTGTATGAGGAATGTGCTAGGGGCTGGGAGCACGGTAGTGAACAAAGTAGGAGGTTCTCTACTCCACTGGGCCCTCAGTCTAGTTTTCTTACTGGAAATATATCGATGCTTTACGTTTTAGTGTTTTCTAATTCAGGTGACATTTTTCCTGCTGGGTCTAAATTAGTGACGTTTAGTTTCCTATTAATTGCAGTGAGGAAACCTTCTTATTAGTATGTCTGATCTCCTTCTCCACAAGTGATTTTATCACTCAGAGTAAATCAGCAACTGGAGTATGGGATCTGGGATGAGAATCCAGTGAGACAGGACAGGCCAGGAGTCCAGGTGGCTGGGTTTCAACCTAATCCTTACCTTTAGGTAAATGTGTGCCTTATTTGCACCTTCTGATGTCCCCACCTGAGAAGTGAGAATGTGCTGGTCCCACACCTATCGAGTGTAGAGTGACATCGTAGCCAGCAAGGAGCTGCCTTCTTGGTGGAAGAGTCCCTGTATGCTTTTCAGGTGTCCACATTTGCTGTGTCACAAAGATGCCAAGAGCCGACATTCAAAGGCAGAACAGCGTGGTTCCCTGACTGGAAGATGTGGGGAGTGGTGTGGGAAGGCAGAGAAGCCTGGAGAGGGAAGGAATGCAGCACTGCTGGGGAAATGGCCCTCTGGAGCCAAGCTCTGGCCATTTTCCTGCAGCTCGGGGCTTCCCTGGAGAGGGTGCAGGTTGGACAATCTGTAGAGCCAGCAGCCACCCCTCTAGTCTGAACTGCACTATATGTGTGCAGAGTCCAATCGCATATAGCAACTCCCTTAATATGGTTAACCAAGGCCTGTCTGGTCACTGGTCACAGCCCTCGGAAGTCACTTCCAAGCTCTCTCTCCTCCATGTAGGTAGCACCCAGGAAGGGACGAATATGCCTCACGGGGGAGGGCTATAAACGCGTAGCACTCATCCTCACCCACAGGGAGAATGGGGCTGCAGGAAATAGTGCTCCGCTGCAAAATGAGAAGCCAAAGTTCAGGGGCACAGACACGGATTTCCCCCTAATCAGCCTGTGTGCCCTCAGCAAGTCACTGAACCTTCTAGGGCTCCGATTCCCCATCCTTTCAATGAGAACTGAATAAGCACATTGGATCTATCAACTAAATCCCAAACAGGATTTTATCTTTTGTCTACTGTCTTCTACAGTCCATTCTTTCCAAAACCATGCCACGGCTCAGAGGTTAGGGACCTCATCTCCTTTGTCCTTGATCCCTTGGCATGGTGGGCACACGGCACACAGTAGGTTACTCAAGAACTATCTCCTGGTTGCATGTTTCTTTAAACGATCTCTATGAATGAATGTTGCTTCCTATTATCTCGTGCCAGAGAAAAGAGGCAGAAATCTGTGGTAACATAATAAGAGGGGGAAGGCATTCTAATAGTTGATGACACAGAATACATTAAAGCAACGCTCAGTCACCATACATTAAGTCTTTTTAATGTAGCTTTTAAACAGCTTTTCTTATTAGCCAAATGAAATACAGTAATCCTTTAACTCTCCTGTGTCAGATTATCAGCTATTTCAAGTAAGTGTTAACATTTCTGTCACTGGCAAAAGTGAATTATGTTTTCCTCCCCAAGCTTGCATCAACATGCCCAACAAGCGGGCTGCACACGCCTCTCTAATGGGACAGTGTGAGGTGCCACTGCTTGGTGATTATGAAGCAGCTCGACATCTGGGGGAGGGGCTATGTCAGCCCCACCCGGCAGCCCAAGCAGGGCCAGGCAGCCTTTGCAAGGAGCGAATGAAGGAATTGGGATGTCATCCTGGGTGAATAACAGGGCTCTTAAAACCTCTCTGGCTTTGTTCTGTAGATAGCCTGCACAGAAAATTCTAGATGTTGTTACCTCTTGTGTATTTCTATGTCAGCGACTCTAACAATACAGGGGAGACCAGTGACTTTATGAGCAAACTCCCAATCTTTAGAAATCTGGAAAATCCCTCCACCAGGAAAATTTACTTGGGTGACATACAGTTCTCATTTTGCAAACCCATTGATCCCGGTATATCAGACAGAGATTAAACTAAGGGAAAAACCGCAATATAAATTCAAATTTCTTAGCAGGTGTTAAAAACAAGACAACAAGCCCAAAATGGAATTGTTTGTGCTAAGCCCTACATCTCTAAATCAAGACTTAATTACAGTTTCGGCTCTCCCAGAAATGGAATCTTAACCCAGAAGCTCAGGACTCGCCTGATCGGCATTACTTAGGTAATCTGCCTGAGAGACCCCGGCCATCACCTGCGTGGAAAGCAACCTTGCAAACACCAGCCTGCTTTTTTGCCGAGTATACCTTGTTTCTGCTCCCTTCTGCTGACAAAAGTCTTTCATTTTGTACCGCTCCGTGGAGCTCCTTTCTGTCTGCTAGATTGGATGCTACCTGATCTATGAATCATTGCACAGAGCCAGTAAGATCTTTAGAATTTACTCAGTTGCACTGTTTTGTTTTGTTTTAAACATGGGTCAATGTGATCTGGCCCTGGAGCACATTTCTTGTTTGCTTCTCCTCCCGCTCTGAGTCCCATCTGGCCAACCTCCCTCCCCTAGCCCGCCCAGTGAGTCGCGTTACACCTTGTCCTTCACTTCTTTTCCTTCTGCTTGGAGTGACCTCCCTCATCTCATCTACCTGGGAACTCCCGCTGTCCCCAGAAGCAGCTGAAAGGCAACCTCTTCTATTCTCCCTAGCACTTGGGACCTACTTCTGCTAGCACTTCCAAATCTCATTTCATTTGTGTATAACCTCGTGTCTTCCATTAGATGCTGAACTTCTTGAGATCAGAAATACTTTATGTTTTGAATTCCAAGTCCTCTGGCATATACTAGAAGCCCAATAAAAGTGTGTGGAATTAATGATAACAGTCCCAGTTATAGTACCTCCCTGATTTACACTGCAACACTGGAAAGTAGGTATCCCCACTTTGATTTTAAAAATAGGATATAGGATAAGATACTTTAGATAACTTGCCCACAGTAATGATCTTGTCATAAAATATCCTTGATTCAAAACCAAACCGAGTATCTTTGACTCCCAAGTCTAAGCTCCTTCCCTTGCACAATGCTCTGTCTTCTAATGGTTAAGATTTTCCAACAGCTACATCACTAGAGAAAGTCTTCTCATATACAAATTCTCATTGAATCCTAGCAACCACGTTCTGAAAAGCCATCCTCTCTTCCTTTTATAGGGAAATAGAAGCGCAGAGAAGTAACTTTCCTGAAGTCCAGAGCAGTGTTATGTCTACACCCAGGTCTCCCGACTTCTAAATCCAGATTATTACAAAGAAATCCCAGGAAGGAATTGTGAAGGGACATGTCTGCAGCAGGTGAGGAAGCCCAGGCACACAAAATCCTACAGGACTCTGCAGTACCCCCACATCCACAGACAGCACTCAGGTCGGTGATGAAGAAACCCCGATCCCTGCGCACTGAGCAGAGACTACTCTACCTTCCCGCACTGCAGGGCCACCTTCTGTCTGTTTCTCCTGGTCCAATGCCTCTCCTAGCCTTCTGGGCCACTTTCAGCTCAACAGATGGTAACATGCACCCCTGCCTCCTCATCCCCCATCTAATCAGTGACAGCTCTTTTTACAGCTGAAATAATCAAGCTTAAAGCCAAAAATCTAAGAGCTTGCAGCCTATGTTCTCCTCTAGGATTTTGATGGATTCCTGTCTCACATCAAGGTCTTTCATCCATTTGGAGTTTATTTTTGTGTATGGTGTGAGAGAGTGGTCAAGTTTCATTCTTTTGCATATAACTGTCCAATTTTCCCAGCACCATTTATTGAAGAGACTGTCTTTTTTCCACTGGATGTTTTTTCCTGCTTTGTCAAAAGTTACTTGCCCAAAGAGCCGAGGGTCCATTTCTGGGTTCTCTATTCTGTTCCATTGGTCTATGTGTCTGTTTTTGTGCCAGTACCATGCTGTCTTTGTGATCACACCTTTGTAGTAGAGCTTGAAATCTGGCAACGTGATGCCCCCAGCTTTGTTTTTCCTTTTCAACAATTCCTTGGCAATTCGGGGCCTTTTCTGGTTCCACACAAATTTAAGGGCTGTTTGTTCCAGTTCTTTGAAAAATGTCATTGGTATTTTGAACAGGATGGCATTGAAAGTGTAGTTTGCTCTGGGTAGCATAGACATTTTAACTATGTTAATTCTTCCGATCCATGAGCATGGAATATTTTTCCATCTTTTTGTGTCTTCTTCAATGTCTTTCAAGAGTGATTTGTAGTTTCTAGAATATTGATCCTTTATGTCTCTGGTTAGGCCAGTGATGGGTATTAAGGAGGGCACGTATTGCATGGTGCACTGGGTGTTATACGCAAGTAATGAATCATGGAACATTACATCAAAAATTTGGGGTGTACTGTATGGTGACTAACATAACATAATAAAAATTATTATAAAAAAAGCCAAAAAATCTAGCTGTTTCTTCCTCCTTTCCTTCCCTCTCTCCTTCCTTCCTTCCTTCCTTCCTTGCTTCCTTCCTTCCTTCCAACCCTGTAGAATGTACTGTTATGTGTCAGGCACTAACCCTCCTCATAACTTGGAGTCCCTGTCTCCCTGGAATAGCATAATCCAAAGACAATATGGCCCTATTCTCAGATAAGCAATGAAACTTTTCCCCAACCCTGAGGATTCTTCTTGCCCACAGCAGCAGGATTGTGTTTCTTCTGCAAAAGATTGCTCATAGAATGGGTCCAAACTGTCGAGGGAGCCCCGAAACCAATGTAAGTGGTTGGGTCTTCTGCTTATTCTAGTCTCTGGGTGAGTTTGGTCCTCCGTGGTGACAACATAGAGCAGGACGGAAACTGACGCAGCTGATACACAAAAACCACCTCTGATCCACACAGACGTGGCCATGAACAGTGGCTTGCAGGTGATACTATGTGAACTCATAAATGCCCAGTTTGCCTTTACTATGACCCCCAAAATTCTTGAGGTTATAGGCACAGTAAATACCACTTATTTAAATAATTCAAGACTCTCCCCCTTGTAATTTTATCCTTCAATCACTGACCTAAATTCTTCTCTAGACTCTCCCTTAAATTGGACCTAACCTTTCCCTAGATTGGACATAAAATGACCTTGTGTTTCTCCATCCTTAGCTTTTCACATTGTGACTTTGGTTCACTGCCACTCCATGTGTCTGGGTCAGGCAGGTCCGTCCTGGTACCAGCTCTGCCCTTGACTCATCTCACACTTGCAGTCCCAATGCTGTAACACACTCCTGTTTCCCCCTCAGTGCCCTTCTCTTACACCCACCCCCTTCCAAGAACTCACAGACTTAGCATCTCATATTTCTATGAACTAATATGTTGCCCTCCTCCAACTAAAGGGACTTATCACTGATCTTAAAAGAACACTAATAGTCCTAATACTATTAGTATTACTAATAAAATTACCAGCATTTATGATATCCTCACCATAGGCCAGGCCTTGCAATAAGTACCTTATGTATAGCATCTTACTTACTTCTCACAATAATCCTGTGTGATAAGCATTATTTTTATTATTTGCATTCCACACATGAGCTTCAGTAAGCTTGAGTAACTTATCCAAAGTTATGCCAGTTATAATTATGCCTGTCTTCAGATCCAGGTCCTTGTAACTCAAAGCTCATGCTGTTTGCTGGTTCCTTCTAGCTTAACCCCTAATTTACTATCCTGGAGCACTGTACAATAGTCAAAACCCAATGGTTATGAGTAGCAAGCATTGATCATTAGTCCCAATTTTAGAGAAGTTGCCATCTTCCATATTATAAGTCTTTGTACCTTCGTGGCATGCCTTCCTAAGAAAGGGAATGGGCAGTGCTCAGAAATTTTGCTCCATTTAAGTAAAATCATGCTTGTGTTTTTCAAATTTTTTTTAAAACCTCATTATCTATATTAGATGAAAAAAAATCCAGCTGGATTGAAGGTGCATTTGGTCTTGGAAAGAGAGGGATATCACAGAAAGAGAATTAGAAGACTTGGGTCCATTCCCCAGCTCTCCACAGAAAAGTCCTGTGATCTTGATCTTTCTGACCTCAATTTCCTCATGTTTAGAAAAGGGAGATGATCACCCATCCTCCAGAACACTCCTGAGGACTAAGTGAGACCACACTTGGGAAGGTACTGGGCACATGCCTGGCACACAGCAGATGCTCATGTTGATCGTGTCCGAATTTGAATTTCCTGAATTCCCTGGGATATGTGAGCGCAGGTGAGATCTGAAATCAGACCCTCCTCTCTTTACACGTCCTCCATTTAGCCTCAGGAGATAACAGAACTTCACATTCATCAGGCTTCTCTCATCACTGTGTATGTGTACATCACAAGGTGTGTGGTGGAGAAACTCTCTTTCCCATCCTTATCCTCTGGGTCATCTCCTTGCATTAACCTCCATTTGAAAATACCAGAAGCTAAATGTGAATGGAAAATACAAAGTTCGCCAAACCAGAAGTCGGGTCAGTGTTTGGGAACCAAAATCTTGCTTTATTGGTACTTACAGAAAATTCCTGGGATGTTCACAGCAGTTCTCCAGTGCTTGCTACATCACACAAGTGCCTGCGACCCTCTGACCTTTTGATCAATTGCTCGTCTATCATCTAACATCTTCTGCTAAGCAAAGAGCAGGGTATCCCTAAGAGTAGTTATTAATTATTAAGATGTATTAATAATACATTGCATTACCCTTTCACTGGAGTGCTGGCTTTTGGATATAGTCAAGTTTTATAAATTGTTGTCAGTTTGAATAGGGTGATTTGAATAGGCATGGCATTTCTCAATAAATCAGTGCAATCTGGATCAGTTTATCCCATATACCGGCTGGTCAACTCCCTAGGGAAGAGAAATGCCCACACTGGGGATCTGATATTTTTGTTTAGTCTAATTCTATTGCATCTTTTTTTTTCTTTTTTTTTTCTGGTAATAGCACCCATATCTTGGGCTGGCAGAGCTCAGCCCAAGTGAATCAATTAAGTAAGCTGATTCTTCTTCTGGCTCCAGAGGGGAGCATGGGACCCAGGCCCCGCCAATCAGAGTGGGGCATCCCCACCCCCTTGAGGGATGAGCATGTGACGCAGTCAGAGACAATCAAAACTACTAACCCCAAGACTTTTTCCCCCGGGGCTCCTGCCCTCAATTGAATGTGCAGGCCTGGGGCATGGGGGCCAGAAAGGGTGGCATACGATGGGACATACAGTTCATGTGGGTCCAGGTTAGCCGGGTCAGGAGAGAGGCATATCTGCCTTATTAGGAACAAGATCCTTGGTCCTTAAAACCATGAATAACTATTCCTGTCAGGATCTTTGTTCCTCTTCGCGATCTTTGTTCTTATTTATGAAGGATGTTAATTTGTACTAAGCACTGTGCTAAGCACTTTATATGGACCATCTCACTCGACTCTCACCATAACTCCAGGAGGCAGACTGCAGTATTATTAACCACATTTTGCACACTAAGCAACCTGCCCAAAGTCACACAGATAGGAAGTGAGTCAGGATTTGAACCTTGGTCTGTCCTTCTCTAGCTCCCAGCTCTTACTTTCAACAAATCAGTTATTCATCTATCCAATGGACAATTTACAAAGGGTTCCTAAATTTCCCATGATGTAGATTTATTAAGTCAAGTTTGTGTTAGATAAGAAGGGAAAATATCTAAATCATTTTTTTCTCCTGATAATTGAAATATTTTGATTGTTGTGCTTTCACAATGGGTGTTTTTAAGAGACAGATACACAGATTAAGGCCTGTATTCTTTTTCCTAGACTGACTGGTTTCATGCCTATGTGGGACTAACGCTATGGAAACTGCCCCATCATCAAAGGAAAACTAGTGTTATGGTGGCACTTCCCTTCATTGTTTAAAAACAAAAACAAAAACAAAAACCCTTCAGAATTAGAAAGGTCATTAGAAATTACCTTGAGATGTGACTTTGAATTTAGAAAAATAGAATTATAAAAAAAGTGGTGGATAATTTCTCATGACATGAGTGGACCTATGAAATATGCATTTCTCTTCTCCCCATCTTGCCTCAACTCATTTGGTATTTCAGTTTGTATAATAGTTAAAACTCCTGGCAGAACAGAGGCAGTAATTGCAAACAGCTGTAAAGTATTACTCATCTTGCTGATCAAAATGACTTCCTGCTAAATAAACCATGAAGAAAGCTTTTCCACCCACAGAGAAGTGAAGTGTAAGTGATATATAGACTCCACCATGAAGAGATCAACAGATTGCATTTTCCTCTAACTATGGTTTTATATAGCTACAGTCACTTTCAAAAATGGCTTAGAAACTCAGCTATATTCAGGAAAAAGAAACTGGGTAATAGCATTAACATGGCGATAAGAATCCCGAGAGGTACTTGAAGCTTCCAAGCCTCTAGGAAAGCTGTTGTGCTTCGTTTAGATTTTCCAACTTGATGAAAGCAACTTGCAGTGTGGCTTTCCACACGCTTATTGTGGACATCACTTTGTCTATCTTCCCCTTCTGAGACATTGCATCTAAGGAGAATTAGCTAGCCCTCCACATCTTGGTCTTCCTATCATGGTTTTGAAGGTTCAAGGAAACATGGTGGTGATAGCATTGGTAGTATTGTTACAACTACAGGAACATCTCATGAAGTTTCAGCTCTTTGATACAAGAACAGTCGGGTGCTCTGATGTTACTCCAGCTGTGGGCCCAAACTACACTGCCTGCTCTTTGTGATTATCTCAAATTAGGGAATTTGTTAGGCTCTATTCACCAAATTATAAAAGCTAAATCTGTCTCCTCCATGCTCAGACATATCTGTCCCCCACCTATCTTCTTTCCCCAAATCAATACTCATATAAAAATTGCTACTAAACGTGTTTCCAGTTGGACTCTTTACACCTGCTCAGGTCTGTGCAAATAAACGCATGTCAAACCTATCCTCCACTGCTGATTCCACTCCATCCTGAGAGTGTTTGCTCTACACCCTGTTCTCTCCTGTTATCTACACCACATTTGACTCTGTACTCTAGTCTCAGGCCTTTCTATACTATCACCTATTTGGGGCACTAATTTTTATTCAGCCTTGGTACTTTTGGGGGGAATTTGTGAAGGTTTGGATATGGAATGTTTTACCATAATGCTACCTCAGAGTTAGTAAGCCCAACGTATTACTATCCATCTTCTTGCCCAAATCAGCTTCTCCTTTCATATTCACTGTCCTCTCCATTCCACCACTGCCTCCTCAGTCACATAGGGAGAAGATGGGCAGACCATCCCTGGTGCAATAACCGTATAGGTGTTCAATAAGTATTTGTTGAATAAATGAATAATGAATTTTCAAATGATACACCCTTGTAACTGGGCTGACCATTACACAGGTGTAAGTTTCAATCTCTAAAAAAAGAGTGACTAAGAGTTTATCCCAAGATGATATAACATCCCTCAAGGCAGATTCAAGATATATATTACAGAATTACTGAACTTGTGGACTCCGTATATGTAATACTGAAGATATCTAATGCCTTGTGTGTAAGACTTCTGCCAGCAGGAATGTGACATCGTCAACTCTGAAGGGTAATAGATAATAACGCATGCTTAATATTGTTTCTACTTTACTCATGAGAAACTGAAGCTCGAAGAACGTAAGGTCATATTGTAGGCTGCGGCAGAGCTGGCACTCAAACCCAGCTGTGTTTATGGGACTCCAAGCTCAGTGCTCTTTCTCCTATAAACAGTGTCTCAGCTCAGAGAGGACTTCTGTCAAGCCCAGTGCTAGGGTGCCATAGAACCACAGAAATGCTAATGCTTCCACAACATAAAGTAGAAGGGGCCAAAGGTCATCATTTGCCCAAAGCCTTTGAGGGAGTTGTAAGAGAAAAAAACTCCAGTTGCTTTGAGTGTGTGACTTTTTCCCGTTGCAGAACAATTCTCTAACACAGGTGAAATGTCCCATGATTAAATTCAGTTCTGACACCATCTACCTGGAGTTCCAGTCAGATCCTACAGGTTATGGGCTCAGTCCCCGAAGACTGCCCCACTTGAAATGCTATTTGCAAGTCCCAGGGAGGTTGTCACCTGTACCTCTGACCAACTCGCTGTAGACCAAGGTTTCCAATAACAGCAATAAAAGGGGATCCCATTGACAGTTTCACAGCCTTTCCCAGATGGTTAAGAAAATGAGGACAAAAGAATATGAAGAAAAAGACAGAGGGGCTGCCCGTGGAACTCTTCATAACTTCTCTGACTATTCCTTTCCTATTTCTTTTGAAATTTTAAAGATGAAATTTCCTGTTTTGAAACTGATTTTTTTTCTTTTGGACTTCCTTCCAAATAATAAGCTTTGACCAAGAATAAAGCATTTTCTCTTTCCTAAGCATCTGCACATGGACCCTGCAAGAAAGCAGACAGTGATGGACACTTTTGTTTTAAGCCTTCATCTTATGTATATTTCACAAATCTTTAAAAGCCTCAATGACCTACCTAGTCTTTTTATTTTGACCAACTTCATTCTCAAAAGGATGTGGAGTGGCTTATAATATATTCAGAGATATCAGAGAGGCAAAATCTATTAACATGGAATAAAAGACACATGTAGGAAAGAGAGTCTGTAACTCAAAAACTCCTTTGCGAGCTACTTTGCTATTTGCTCTGTACTTTAGAGAAATTCTTACATACATTTACAAAGGAACATGTCTACACCTGGGAGAAATCCTTGCATGTGTACAAAAAAGAACATGTAAAAAGATGTTCATGGTACCATTGTTTGGGGGAAAAAATGAGAAACAACCTAAATGTTGCGTATTGAGACAAAAATAAAATATGGTAAATCCATATGAAGGATTACTACGTAGCATCTGAAAGGAATGAATTAGAAAAATATGCATCAATGTGAGTAGATCGCAAGAAAACATTACATGCAAAAAGCATAACTATATGTACAGCATATCATTTATAAAGTTTAAACCACACACAAATGTGCAAAAGTACAGACAGTGAACTTTAAAATATACAACGAATTCATCTTAGTGACTGGCTCTGGAGGACACTGAAGGAGAGTGGGCATGGAGTGGTGGGAGGGGGACATTAGCTAAGTAGTAATGCTTTGTCTTTAAAAATAACTACCAAAAACAAAGACCATAAATTACTAACAGGTGTTAATTGTGAGAATTGGGAAATAGGTGCTTATATTATTTGCATGTTTGTTTATCTTGTAAAGAAAAGTAAGAGAAGAGGAACATTTGTCAAAATATAAAGGTGTGAGCAGTTGAAAAGTAGGAAACCTCATTCTGAGCATCTGAGCCTGTTAGCAACCAAACAATCGATGAAGGAAGTGCAAAGGGTTAAACAGCTCCCAGTGCCCCCCACAGGAACGACTTTCCCATGTGGGGAGAAATTTCCACAAGGATCTTGAATGACATATGTACAAGGTCTTTGCCAGCAATGCTACCTGAAGTGCAAAGATGTTCTCCTAGTGCTGTAGGTGTCTTGAATTAGCTCTCAGCAAGTCATCTGGACACACCGTAAAATTCTAATTCTGTACAGACAGTTCAGCCTAAGGGGTTAGAGTGATGTCATACAAACGGGTGGCTTTTTTCTGCTCTGGCTTAATATCAATCTAGAAGAAGCTGGAGGAGCAAATGCCTAATATATCCTCAGTTCTCAACCACTTGCCTTCACATGTAGATGACATTGCATGTGGGATAGCCTCCCAAGGGTATACTCAGAACTACGCACGGTTCCCACACCAGAAAGCACATCCTAATTAGTCCCAGTGAGTGAAGATAGTCTCCGAAAATCAATCACACTCATGTACATAGCTGTACTAATATGAGTATAAATCATTCACAAGCAATAATTCAAATGTTAGTAATAATAAACTATTTGTGACATTCCTTTCCTCTGATTGTGACAAAATTTTGTTTTGATGCCATGGTTGAAACACCTGTCTTCAGCCAAAGTTCCGCACTATCTGCTGTTTTCACCAGGCCTTTCAGGGCTGTCTTATGTAGGCAATACTGGAGCACGGGTAGGGCAAAAGGTTGATATCACCCTCCCTTCCTGTTTCAAAGGAGGAAAAAGGGTCTGAGAGAGACACCACAGCTGCCACGCCCAGCCATGAAGCCAGCCTTGTTCTCATGTTCAGGAGGTGGTTTTAAGACGGCAGTACAGGAGAAAGAATGCCCAGCTAGTGGGGAAGAGAGCTGGCTCCAGCCGCATCCCACCTCTAACTTTCTGGGAAACCCCAGGCCGGTCACCCTAGTGACCGCTGTGTCCTTCTCTGTAAACTGCGAGGATCGAACCCAACAGCGGCCTCCAGAGTTCCTCCCAGCTCCCCTACCCAGCATGCCAGGAAACATGTGGTGTTAGTAGCATGGGCTACCTAATTTGTAGGTCCCAGTGCAAAATGAAAATGTGAGGCTCCTTGTTCCAAAGTTATTAAGATTTTCAAGACGTGACAGCCCTTGCAGGACCCTGCTGTGCTCAGGTGCTGTGTGACTATGCTGGTCTCAAGCCCATGAAGCCAGCCCAGGTGTCAGCTTGTCATCATGGAACTGATCTGTCGCTTAGGGGAAAGTGGGAGGGAACAGAGATCAGGCTGGCAGCAGCCAGAGACAAGACAAAGGGCAAGTAATAAGAGCACCACATGATTTGCTGTGAGGAAGAGGGCAAGGCTGCAGAGGGGCTCCACACAACGATGCTCCTCTCAGGTCCCCTTTCCAGCTCTCAGTCATGGAAGAACTGCCCCAAATTTCAGAGCCTCCTTAACTTGGCTCTGAAACCCAGGCAAAGTCCGGGGGTATCAGGTTGCACAAAAGCTTGTTTTGGGAAAGGGAGAGGACAACCCAGCTGGAGATGGTCCAGAAGCAGGTGGGTGTCAGTTGCTCCCTTCTGCTGACATCCCAGGCGCTAGGGGTCAGCATGACAAACCATCATTAAGGCCCCATCTGCCACTAAGAGTGTTCCCAATCAGCCTGGGTAATTTTCTGATACGTGGCCGGATGTTGTCAGCAGTCTAGTCAAACCCACATTCAGTGTTTTCTCATGATGAGGTCTTTGGTGTCAGGTGACATTGAGGAATGAATGTGGTGAAGAAACACGTCTGGGGAACCACTTCCAATTATGGAGAATGCGGCTTTAGAATCACTTCAGTTACTAAACTTAAAGAAATCAGGGTGGTTTTGTGAGAGAGGGTACAGGGCCGAAAACTGCAGGGTCAATGCACGGCCACAGAGAAGTCATTCGTCCTGCTGTGTTTCTGTTTTCCCACTGAAAAATGGCAAACACCCGCCTTGGGGGGATGCCATGGCCATACAGTGAGGTAACAGATAAAATGAATATTTAAAAATAAAATCACTCTGCAACTATATGACCTGGGTATAACCTGGGTTTCTTGAGACACCAGAAGTTTCATGGAGCCGATCAAGTAGGTCATGATGAATACTAATAATCTTTAGAGCTAGCCCCCAAGTTAGAAACTGCTAAAATTCCAACCCCCCCGTCAAGTCCCATGTGAGGTTCTATATTAATCTGTCAAATCTAGAAGGGGAAACACACAAATTAGCCAAGTCACATCAAAATTTTGGAGAAGAAAAAAAAAAAAGAAAAGAGGTTTAAGAGATTTACCCCACCAATGTCTTAGTAATTTTCGTGCTCATTATCAGTAAGCTGTGTTTTTCTTGTAAAAGAACTACTTGGGCGTGCAGTGACTTGAGATAATTAAGACTGCATTTACATTTTATGGAGCCACTAATGCCCTCAGCATTCAAGGAGTTTGCATCAGTTGCTCATGGTACTTTCCCCCAATCAGTGAATATTAAAATATTTAACCTGTGGTCCAACAGTAACCTCTGAAGACTACTAGGACTTGATTCGGCAAGGTTAAGAAGTCAAAAGGGGCTTTGTCAACAGAGAGAAACGATAGCTACCCTCCAAATTCCACTTCCATCAGTGTTATTTTCTAGGATTTAATTGCTTGAAGGATCTCATTAAAATTTCCCAGTTAGAACAGGAATTAGAAGGGCCACAGAGTAATTTAGAAAAGGATGGCTTTTAACACACTTTCCAAATGACAACTCAAAGAAAGGGACATTGCAAATGGCTCTCTGAAAAATGAGGATAAGAAAGTGGGAATTTGACCAGCTGATCTTCTGAGGTGCCTTCTAACTCTGACCTTTATGTAATGTGAAAGCTTAGATTATGTGATTGCCCAGGGTCCTGGTCCTCTGAAGTCACCTGTAGCATACAGATTCAGACTCCCTTTAACACCATGGAATTGTCCCTGGAGGTCACCGGGGAAGAGAAGAGTCCTGCCACAGGTGACTCCTAAAAGTTGTGTTTTCCAATGGCAGCGGATGGACCCCCCTTTGCAAATCTAGCCAGCCATCCTGCAAACTGACATATGACCTGGGGAATGAGATGGGCTGAATTGTAAGCATGTGTTGCATTGCTACCCTCTCTTATTTGGGCAAGTGCACATAAATAATTGAGCAAAATAAATTGCAGCCCAACACAGTCCACACAACATCAGGCAGTCAAAACCATCTGGGACTAGATCTGTGAAGAAGGGAGTATAAAACAGAGTATTTAGGAGTCTGATCTGTCTGAGTTTCTAATTTTCAAAGTCAGAAGAGACGAGCCCCCTAGGAGACTGGACCCTGCTTAGAAAGACATCTGAACTAGGCAATAAAATAATATGAAAATACCAAAAAATAAAAATAAGGAAGAGAAATAGATATGTAACTTCATCACAGGACTCCTGTGGTATCTCGCAACACCATGCCTCATGAACCCCAAAGCAAGCAAAAAAATCCAGCTAGTGTTATAAATCCCGGTCAGCTGAATTATTTCACATGTTGCAGCCTGACTTAAGTTATTCATCGCAGAGGCTAGCAGCTCCCTGATGCATCCTTCCATGTCACTGGACAGGGTAAAAATAATAAATTGGCCATTGCGAGACACTCTGAGTTTCGTGGGGTTGAGCAGAGCGTATTTTATATTCTTCTCTTGGAACTGCCTCTTGTTGGTAGTAAATGGTTGCTAGCGCTGCTGTTTCTCAATAGACAAGTCCGAGAAGTAAAGATAATTCAATTTTCATTCACTCCTAGGTCTCCTGCTACCCATGTTCTTCCTTGACACTGACAAGGCTGTACCTGTCTTCCCAGCCTGAGGCCTGAAGTAGGGCTTGTATGTCTGCCCCTTGCCAGAAAATTCCATGAGCCACTCTGAAGAGTCTCTTACCCAGTGCCTCCAGTGAGCACAAATTGTCTAGAGGTCTTTTTAGTTGGTTCTTCATCCTTAGCTCATTTCCTCCCAAGAACAAAGATATCAAGGTGTTGATTCAGCAGCAGTTTCATTTGTCCTGAAAGATGGCCTAGTTTGATTTCAATCTTTAAAGGTTTCCGTTACAATGGGAAATAAAACAATGGTCTCACCCACTGTTAGACTGAAATTAGATGACTACTCTCCGAGTGTTCCGGTGGCAAGTGCAATTCCTACAACCTCTTTGGAAAGCAACAGAGCAAGTGATTAAGGACCACTAAAATGTCCCTACCTTTTTGAACCAATCATCTCATCTATTGAAATTCATTCTTATGGAAATATTCAACAGTAAAGAACATGTGGGGTACACGTGCGTGTTCCTTCCTATGGAAACAATAATATGAAATTGAGTAAACAAATTTTGATACAGCTGGCTATGTAGAAACATGGAACAATATGTCCCCTATCGTGTTAAAGGATAAATCTTAAGGAATAAAATATTTTCTATGACTGTAACTGTGAAAGAAAATATAGATCTATGTAGAGACAAAGGTGATAAATGGGCAAAAAATGGGTGTTAGGGCAATGAGATTATGCTTAGTTTTCCTACATTCAAATTTGTCCTCAATATGGCTTTTATATTTTTCCAAAAAAAAAAAATCTTAAAGATACCCACTATGCCTCTATTGATGTTTGACATTTCTACTTAAACTGGGTCTGGATGACAAGTCTGCTCTGATTTTTTGAATAAGATGGGTGAAGAAAGCTACCTTTTTCATTGTTTTTAAATGCCTGGGTATAGGTCCTTAACTGCACGATTGGCTTCTTTGTTGTGAATATGTTGCTTTCAAGCATTTTTGTGATCCTTCATGTGTTTACAGAAGCTGAGAGGTGGGCTTTGGTATTTCCTGGTCTTGCTCTTCCACCATCCTGGGATTCTTCATTAAGTTGAGTTTTTTAAAGAGCCAACATTCTCTATTTACAAAGGTAGATTGCAGAAGCAAGAGCTGGGATTGTGGCAAATTGCCAGCCAAGAATTCAAGCCACAACACACTACAAACCACTCAGATAAGATGCCACCCATCAAGGGCTGTCATTGGACGACATAAAATGTAAACTACATACCCCAAAATAGCAAATAGTGTGGGTGGCCATGGCACCGGTAGTCAGAAAGACGAATAAATGCAATTAAGAAACCAGGCAAAGAAGTAAACATGCCATGTAGCTTACAAAAGGCCAGCCACATTGTGTTTATTTTAATATTGTTTAACAGTAACACCTAATAAAGAGAGCATCTGATTGTGTGAACTAAATTTTCAGTCATAATGAATGCTACAAACTTAACCTCCCAAGTTTAAATAGGCTACAACGTCTTGGGAAAAATGCAAGAAAAATTATTTGATAAAGGTGACGGTTTTTCACACCTGAAAATAATGTTTTTCTTCCAGCCTATCTTGATCAACAGTCAGCAGCAACACATTGCAGATATAATCTCAAGACCTTGTGGCATGTACTTGTCACTACATGCATAACTTACTATGGACAGAGGATCACGGAGATTTTGAACATAATTTCCCACACGACAGGAGATTAAATAGACCACATTGGAAGAAGGCAAGAAGAAGCTAGGTCTCTGGAGTACCAAAAAGTAAACTTCAGCCAGTNAAAAATGGCTTAGAAACTCAGCTATATTCAGGAAAAAGAAACTGGGTAATAGCATTAACATGGCGATAAGAATCCCGAGAGGTACTTGAAGCTTCCAAGCCTCTAGGAAAGCTGTTGTGCTTCGTTTAGATTTTCCAACTTGATGAAAGCAACTTGCAGTGTGGCTTTCCACACGCTTATTGTGGACATCACTTTGTCTATCTTCCCCTTCTGAGACATTGCATCTAAGGAGAATTAGCTAGCCCTCCACATCTTGGTCTTCCTATCATGGTTTTGAAGGTTCAAGGAAACATGGTGGTGATAGCATTGGTAGTATTGTTACAACTACAGGAACATCTCATGAAGTTTCAGCTCTTTGATACAAGAACAGTCGGGTGCTCTGATGTTACTCCAGCTGTGGGCCCAAACTACACTGCCTGCTCTTTGTGACTATCTCAAATTAGGGAATTTGTTAGGCTCTATTCACCAAATTATAAAAGCTAAATCTGTCTCCTCCATGCTCAGACATATCTGTGCCCCACCTATCTTCTTTCCCCAAATCAATACTCATATAAAAATTGCTACTAAACCTGTTTCCAGTTGGACTCTTTACACCTGCTCAGGTCTGTGCAAATAAACGCATGTCAAACCTATCCTCCACTGCTGATTCCACTCCATCCTGAGAGTGTTTGCTCTACACCCTGTTCTCTCCTGTTATCTACACCACATTTGACTCTGTACTCTAGCCTCAGGCCTTTCTATACTATCACCTATTTGGGGCACTAATTTTTATTCAGCCTTGGTACTTTTGGGGGGAATTTGTGAAGTGGTTTGGATATGGAATGTTTTACCATAATGCTACCTCAGAGTTAGTAAGCCCAACGTATTACTATCCATCTTCTTGCCCAAATCAGCTTCTCCTTTCATATTCACTGTCCTCTCCATTCCACCACTGCCTCCTCAGTCACATAGGGAGAAGATGGGCAGACCATCCCTGGTGCAATAACCGTATAGGTGTTCAATAAGTATTTGTTGAATAAATGAATAATGAATTTTCAAATGATACACCCTTGTAACTGGGCTGACCATTACACAGGTGTAAGTTTCAATCTCTAAAAAAAGAGTGACTAAGAGTTTATCCCAAGATGATATAACATCCCTCAAGGCAGATTCAAGATATATATTACAGAATTACTGAACTTGTGGACTCCGTATATGTAATACTGAAGATATCTAATGCCTTGTGTGTAAGACTTCTGCCAGCAGGAATGTGACATCGTCAACTCTGAAGGGTAATAGATAATAACGCATGCTTAATATTGTTTCTACTTTACTCATGAGAAACTGAAGCTCGAAGAACGTAAGGTCATATTGTAGGCTGCGGCAGAGCTGGCACTCAAACCCAGCTGTGTTTATGGGACTCCAAGCTCAGTGCTCTTTCTCCTATAAACAGTGTCTCAGCTCAGAGAGGACTTCTGTCATGCCCAGTGCTAGGGTGCCATAGAACCACAGAAATGCTAATGCTTCCACAACATGAAGTAGAAGGGGTCAAAGGTCATCATTTGCCCAAAGCCTTTGAGGGAGTTGTAAGAGAAAAAAAACTCCAGTGGCTTTGAGTGTGTGACTTTTTCCCGTTGCAGAACAATTCTCTAACACAGGTGAAATGTCCCATGATTAAATTCAGTTCTGACACCATCTACCTGGAGTTCCAGTCAGATCCTACAGGTTATGGGCTCAGTCCCCGAAGACTGCCCCACTTGAAATGCTATTTGCAAGTCCCAGGGAGGTTGTCACCTGTACCTCTGACCAACTCGCTGTAGACCAAGGTTTCCAATAACAGCAATAAAAGGGGATCCCATTGACAGTTTCACAGCCTTTCCCAGATGGTTAAGAAAATGAGGACAAAAGAATATGAAGAAAAAGACAGAGGGGCTGCCCGTGGAACTCTTCATAACTTCTCTGACTATTCCTTTCCTATTTCTTTTGAAATTTTAAAGATGAAATTTCCTGTTTTGAAACTGATTTTTTTTCTTTTGGACTTCCTTCCAAATAATAAGCTTTGACCAAGAATAAAGCATTTTCTCTTTCCTAAGCATCTGCACATGGACCCTGCAAGAAAGCAGACAGTGATGGACACTTTTGTTTTAAGCCTTCATCTTATGTATATTTCACAAATCTTTAAAAGCCTCAATGACCTACCTAGTCTTTTTATTTTGACCAACTTCATTCTCAAAAGGATGTGGAGTGGCTTATAATATATTCAGAGATATCAGAGAGGCAAAATCTATTAACATGGAATAAAAGACACATGTAGGAAAGAGAGTCTGTAACTCAAAAACTCCTTTGCGAGCTACTTTGCTATTTGCTCTGTACTTTAGAGAAATTCTTATATACATTTACAAAGGAACATGTCTACACCTGGGAGAAATCCTTGCATGTGTACAAAAAAGAACATGTAAAAAGATGTTCATGGTACCATTGTTTGGGGGAAAAAATGAGAAACAACCTAAATGTTGCGTATTGAGACAAAAATAAAATATGGTAAATCCATATGAAGGATTACTACGTAGCATCTGAAAGGAATGAATTAGAAAAATATGCATCAATGTGAGTAGATCGCAAGAAAACATTACATGCAAAAAGCATAACTGTATGTACAGCATATCATTTATAAAGTTTAAACCACACACAAATGTGCAAAAGTACAGACAGTGAACTTTAAAATATACAACGAATTCATCTTAGTGACTGGCTCTGGAGGACACTGAAGGAGAGTGGGCATGGAGTGGTGGGAGGGGGACATTAGCTAAGTAGTAATGCTTTGTCTTTAAAAATAACTACCAAAAACAAAGACCATAAATTACTAACAGGTGTTAATTGTGAGAATTGGGAAATAGGTGCTTATATTATTTGCATGTTTGTTTATCTTGTAAAGAAAAGTAAGAGAAGAGGAACATTTGTCAAAATATAAAGGTGTGAGCAGTTGAAAAGTAGGAAACCTCATTCTGAGCATCTGAGCCTGTTAGCAACCAAACAATCGATGAAGGAAGTGCAAAGGGTTAAACAGCTCCCAGTGCCCCCCACAGGAACGACTTTCCCATGTGGGGAGAAATTTCCACAAGGATCTTGAATGACATATGTACAAGGTCTTTGCCAGCAATGCTACCTGAAGTGCAAAGATGTTCTCCTAGTGCTGTAGGTGTCTTGAATTAGCTCTCAGCAAGTCATCTGGACACACCGTAAAATTCTAATTCTGTACAGACAGTTCAGCCTAAGGGGTTAGAGTGATGTCATACAAACGGGTGGCTTTTTTCTGCTCTGGCTTAATATCAATCTAGAAGAACCTGGAGGAGCAAATGCCTAATATATCCTCAGTTCTCAACCACTTGCCTTCACATGTAGATGACATTGCATGTGGGATAGCCTCCCAAGGGTATACTCAGAACTACGCACGGTTCCCACACCAGAAAGCACATCCTAATTAGTCCCAGTGAGTGAAGATAGTCTCCGAAAATCAATCACACTCATGTACATAGCTGTACTAATATGAGTATAAATCATTCACAAGCAATAATTCAAATGTTAGTAATAATAAACTATTTGTGACATTCCTTTCCTCTGATTGTGACAAAATTTTGTTTTGATGCCATGGTTGAAACACCTGTCTTCAGCCAAAGTTCCGCACTATCTGCTGTTTTCACCAGGCCTTTCAGGGCTGTCTTATGTAGGCAATACTGGAGCACGGGTAGGGCAAAAGGTTGATATCACCCTCCCTTCCTGTTTCAAAGGAGGAAAAAGGGTCTGAGAGAGACACCACAGCTGCCACGCCCAGCCATGAAGCCAGCCTTGTTCTCATGTTCAGGAGGTGGTTTTAAGACGGCAGTACAGGAGAAAGAATGCCCAGCTAGTGGGGAAGAGAGCTGGCTCCAGCCGCATCCCACCTCTAACTTTCTGGGAAACCCCAGGCCGGTCACCCTAGTGACCGCTGTGTCCTTCTCTGTAAACTGCGAGGATCGAACCCAACAGCGGCCTCCAGAGTTCCTCCCAGCTCCCCTACCCAGCATGCCAGGAAACATGTGGTGTTAGTAGCATGGGCTACCTAATTTGTAGGTCCCAGTGCAAAATGAAAATGTGAGGCTCCTTGTTCCAAAGTTATTAAGATTTTCAAGACGTGACAGCCCTTGCAGGACCCTGCTGTGCTCAGGTGCTGTGTGACTACGCTGGTCTCAAGCCCATGAAGCCAGCCCAGGTGTCAGCTTGTCATCATGGAACTGATCTGTCGCTTAGGGGAAAGTGGGAGGGAACAGAGATCAGGCTGGCAGCAGCCAGAGACAAGACAAAGGGCAAGTAATAAGAGCACCACATGATTTGCTGTGAGGAAGAGGGCAAGGCTGCAGAGGGGCTCCACACAACGATGCTCCTCTCAGGTCCCCTTTCCAGCTCTCAGTCATGGAAGAACTGCCCCAAATTTCAGAGCCTCCTTAACTTGGCTCTGAAACCCAGGCAAAGTCCGGGGGTATCAGGTTGCACAAAAGCTTGTTTTGGGAAAGGGAGAGGACAACCCAGCTGGAGATGGTCCAGAAGCAGGTGGGTGTCAGTTGCTCCCTTCTGCTGACATCCCAGGCGCTAGGGGTCAGCATGACAAACCATCATTAAGGCCCCATCTGCCACTAAGAGTGTTCCCAATCAGCCTGGGTAATTTTCTGATACGTGGCCGGATGTTGTCAGCAGTCTAGTCAAACCCACATTCAGTGTTTTCTCATGATGAGGTCTTTGGTGTCAGGTGACATTGAGGAATGAATGTGGTGAAGAAACACGTCTGGGGAACCACTTCCAATTATGGAGAATGCGGCTTTAGAATCACTTCAGTTACTAAACTTAAAGAAATCAGGGTGGTTTTGTGAGAGAGGGTACAGGGCCGAAAACTGCAGGGTCAATGCACGGCCACAGAGAAGTCATTCGTCCTGCTGTGTTTCTGTTTTCCCACTGAAAAATGGCAAACACCCACCTTGGGGGGATGCCATGGCCATACAGTGAGGTAACAGATAAAATGAATATTTAAAAATAAAATCACTCTGCAACTATATGACCTGGGTATAACCTGGGTTTCTTGAGACACCAGAAGTTTCATGGAGCCGATCAAGTAGGTCATGATGAATACTAATAATCTTTAGAGCTAGCCCCCAAGTTAGAAACTGCTAAAATTCCAACCCCCCCGTCAAGTCCCATGTGAGGTTCTATATTAATCTGTCAAATCTAGAAGGGGAAACACACAAATTAGCCAAGTCACATCAAAATTTTGGAGAAGAAAAAAAAAAAAGAAAAGAGGTTTAAGAGATTTACCCCACCAATGTCTTAGTAATTTTCGTGCTCATTATCAGTAAGCTGTGTTTTTCTTGTAAAAGAACTACTTGGGCGTGCAGTGACTTGAGATAATTAAGACTGCATTTACATTTTATGGAGCCACTAATGCCCTCAGCATTCAAGGAGTTTGCATCAGTTGCTCATGGTACTTTCCCCCAATCAGTGAATATTAAAATATTTAACCTGTGGTCCAACAGTAACCTCTGAAGACTACTAGGACTTGATTCGGCAAGGTTAAGAAGTCAAAAGGGGCTTTGTCAACAGAGAGAAACGATAGCTACCCTCCAAATTCCACTTCCATCAGTGTTATTTTCTAGGATTTAATTGCTTGAAGGATCTCATTAAAATTTCCCAGTTAGAACAGGAATTAGAAGGGCCACAGAGTAATTTAGAAAAGGATGGCTTTTAACACACTTTCCAAATGACAACTCAAAGAAAGGGACATTGCAAATGGCTCTCTGAAAAATGAGGATAAGAAAGTGGGAATTTGACCAGCTGATCTTCTGAGGTGCCTTCTAACTCTGACCTTTATGTAATGTGAAAGCTTAGATTATGTGATTGCCCAGGGTCCTGGTCCTCTGAAGTCACCTGTAGTATACAGATTCAGACTCCCTTTAACACCATGGAATTGTCCCTGGAGGTCACCGGGGAAGAGAAGAGTCCTGCCACAGGTGACTCCTAAAAGTTGTGTTTTCCAATGGCAGCGGATGGACCCCCCTTTGCAAATCTAGCCAGCCATCCTGCAAACTGACATATGACCTGGGGAATGAGATGGGCTGAATTGTAAGCATGTGTTGCATTGCTACCCTCTCTTATTTGGGCAAGTGCACATAAATAATTGAGCAAAATAAATTGCAGCCCAACACAGTCCACACAACATCAGGCAGTCAAAACCATCTGGGACTAGATCTGTGAAGAAGGGAGTATAAAACAGAGTATTTAGGAGTCTGATCTGTCTGAGTTTCTAATTTTCAAAGTCAGAAGAGACGAGCCCCCTAGGAGACTGGACCCTGCTTAGAAAGACATCTGAACTAGGCAATAAAATAATATGAAAATACCAAAAAATAAAAATAAGGAAGAGAAATAGATATGTAACTTCATCACAGGACTCCTGTGGTATCTCGCAACACCATGCCTCATGAACCCCAAAGCAAGCAAAAAAATCCAGCTAGTGTTATAAATCCCGGTCAGCTGAATTATTTCACATGTTGCAGCCTGACTTAAGTTATTCATCGCAGAGGCTAGCAGCTCCCTGATGCATCCTTCCATGTCACTGGACAGGGTAAAAATAATAAATTGGCCATTGCGAGACACTCTGAGTTTCGTGGGGTTGAGCAGAGCGTATTTTATATTCTTCTCTTGGAACTGCCTCTTGTTGGTAGTAAATGGTTGCTAGCGCTGCTGTTTCTCAATAGACAAGTCCGAGAAGTAAAGATAATTCAATTTTCATTCACTCCTAGGTCTCCTGCTACCCATGTTCTTCCTTGACACTGACAAGGCTGTACCTGTCTTCCCAGCCTGAGGCCTGAAGTAGGGCTTGTATGTCTGCCCCTTGCCAGAAAATTCCATGAGCCACTCTGAAGAGTCTCTTACCCAGTGCCTCCAGTGAGCACAAATTGTCTAGAGGTCTTTTTAGTTGGTTCTTCATCCTTAGCTCATTTCCTCCCAAGAACAAAGATATCAAGGTGTTGATTCAGCAGCAGTTTCATTTGTCCTGAAAGATGGCCTAGTTTGATTTCAATCTTTAAAGGTTTCCGTTACAATGGGAAATAAAACAATGGTCTCACCCACTGTTAGACTGAAATTAGATGACTACTCTCCGAGTGTTCCGGTGGCAAGTGCAATTCCTACAACCTCTTTGGAAAGCAACAGAGCAAGTGATTAAGGACCACTAAAATGTCCCTACCTTTTTGAACCAATCATCTCATCTATTGAAATTCATTCTTATGGAAATATTCAACAGTAAAGAACATGTGGGGTACACGTGCGTGTTCCTTCCTATGGAAACAATAATATGAAATTGAGTAAACAAATTTTGATACAGCTGGCTATGTAGAAACATGGAACAATATGTCCCCTATCGTGTTAAAGGATAAATCTTAAGGAATAAAATATTTTCTATGACTGTAACTGTGAAAGAAAATATAGATCTATGTAGAGACAAAGGTGATAAATGGGCAAAAAATGGGTGTTAGGGCAATGAGATTATGCTTAGTTTTCCTACATTCAAATTTGTCCTCAATATGGCTTTTATATTTTTCCAAAAAAAAAAAATCTTAAAGATACCCACTATGCCTCTATTGATGTTTGACATTTCTACTTAAACTGGGTCTGGATGACAAGTCTGCTCTGATTTTTTGAATAAGATGGGTGAAGAAAGCTACCNAAAAAAAAAAAATCTTAAAGATACCCACTATGCCTCTATTGATGTTTGACATTTCTACTGAAACTGGGTCTGGATGACAAGTCTGCTCTGATTTTTTGAATAAGATGGGTGAAGAAAGCTACCTTTTTCATTGTTTTTAAATGCCTGGGTATAGGTCCTTAACTGCACGATTGGCTTCTTTGTTGTGAATATGTTGCTTTCAAGCATTTTTGTGATCCTTCATGTGTTTACAGAAGCTGAGAGGTGGGCTTTGGTATTTCCTGGTCTTGCTCTTCCACCATCCTGGGATTCTTCATTAAGTTGAGTTTTTTAAAGAGCCAACATTCTCTATTTACAAAGGTAGATTGCAGAAGCAAGAGCTGGGATTGTGGCAAATTGCCAGCCAAGAATTCAAGCCACAACACACTACAAACCACTCAGATAAGATGCCACCCATCAAGGGCTGTCATTGGACGACATAAAATGTAAACTACATACCCCAAAATAGCAAATAGTGTGGGTGGCCATGGCACCGGTAGTCAGAAAGACGAATAAATGCAATTAAGAAACCAGGCAAAGAAGTAAACATGCCATGTAGCTTACAAAAGGCCAGCCACATTGTGTTTATTTTAATATTGTTTAACAGTAACACCTAATAAAGAGAGCATCTGATTGTGTGAACTAAATTTTCAGTCATAATGAATGCTACAAACTTAACCTCCCAAGTTTAAATAGGCTACAACGTCTTGGGAAAAATGCAAGAAAAATTATTTGATAAAGGTGACGGTTTTTCACACCTGAAAATAATGTTTTTCTTCCAGCCTATCTTGATCAACAGTCAGCAGCAACACATTGCAGATATAATCTCAAGACCTTGTGGCATGTACTTGTCACTACATGCATAACTTACTATGGACAGAGGATCACGGAGATTTTGAACATAATTTCCCACACGACAGGAGATTAAATAGACCACATTGGAAGAAGGCAAGAAGAAGCTAGGTCTCTGGAGTACCAAAAAGTAAACTTCAGCCAGTCCTGGAAGCAGATAAACAGCAGGAAATATACTTTCTGATGGGCTACTTTCTCCATAGTTCCTGCCTTCTAGAACTCTAGGGAAAGGATGATTTAGTGGGTAAGAATGTAAAAGAAAAAGGGCCTTTCCCTGGAAAGACTTGGAGTGGAAGAAAAATCAGTGTCTCCTCATTTATGTCTGACTTTCTCCTCTCCCTTTGGGATGCCCCTTTCTTGGAGAATCCGCTCCCCCAGAATACCTTGCTATCACCCCCATCAGAACCTGCTCCTGAGACTTCATTCCTGACACCTGCAGTGAGGTGTGAAGTCAATGCCCTACCTCTCAGTGTGTATGTCAATATCAAGTTTTCTTTCTAGGCTGTGTTTTCCAATGAAGAATTCCTGGCCATCAACAAACAAATAGAGAAGACATTAGGGTCCAAAAGCACTTTCTCAGTATCCCAGAAACTGTTCTACCTACAACATCCTACAGCATGACCTTGGACCTGCTGTGCCTAGTTTCCTTACTTGTGAAAACAAAAGAACAGTAGAACCCAATTCACAGGATTCTTGTGAAGATGAAATGAGTTCACCCTTGGAAAGCTGTAGAGTAGTTGTCTGACACATCGTAAGTGCTTGGTATGTATTCATTATTATTACCATTATTAGTATTTGACATAAAAGCCTTTCTGAAATAAAGAAATCACATGAAATCATCATCAGTCAAAAAATATACATGAGTGAAAGCGGGTATGGAGCAGGTTTATGAAGCAGAGTGGCATAGTGGTTAAGAACACAGCTTTCGAAGGAGATACCCTGCAACAGATAACTGGATTAAGAAGATGTGGTCCAGGGGCACCTGGGTGGCACAGCAGTTAAGCGTCTGCCTTCAGCTCAGGGCGTGATCCCACTCCCCTTCTTGTGTTCCCTCTCTCGCTGGCTGTCTCTATCTCTGTCAAATAAATAAATAAAATCTTGAAAAAAAAAAAGAAAAAAAAAGAAGATGTGGTCCATATATACAATGGAATATTACTCAGCCCTCAGAAAAAATGATTACCCAACATGTGCAGCAACATGGACGGGACTGGAGGAGATAATGCTAAGTGAAATAAGTCAAGCAGAGAAAGACAATTATCATATGGTTTCACTCATTTATGGAACATAAGAAATAGGAAGATCGGTAGGAGAAGGAAGGGAAGAACGAAGGGGGGGTAAACAGAAGGGGGAATAAACCATGAGAGACTGTGGACTCTGGGAAACAAACTGAGGGCTTCAGAGGGGAGGGGGTGGGGGATTGGAATAGGCCGGTGATGGGTATTAAGGAGGGCATATATTGCATGGTGCATTGGGGTGTTATACGCAAACAATGAATCATGGAACATTACATCAAAAACTAAGGATATACTGTATGGTGACTAACATAACATAATAAAAATTATTAAAAAAAAAAAACAAAACCAAACACAGCTTTTCAAAGTCGACCACCTCTGCCCAAAACCTGGTGTTGCCACATGGCCTCTATGTGACATGGGCCTCAGATTTCCACATGGAAAAGTGGGAAACAAGGTCTGTTACACAGAGCTGCTGTGAAGATTAACCCAGCTAAGAAACATGACACTGAACAGTGCCTGACATAAAATAAACACCCAACAAATGAGAGCAGAGGGAAAAAAAAAGAATGCTCTTCAACCAAGATTTTTATCTTCAGAAATTGTTTAAAGAAAAAATGCATGTTTGGAAATCTTACTATTGGAGCTGGAGGGCTACAAATATCGCCTGAGATGTGAGCCAGTGAAGAAATTAGGGATCAGAGTCAGCCAGTCATAGATATGGGGCCGAATGGACTTCCCAATACCACAACCTCAAATAAGGCTGACTCGCCCTACACTCCTTGCCCAAGCAGCACTGCAGGCCACTTCGAAGATGGAAATGAAAAGAAAAGCTAACAGAGGCTGAGTTTCACCAGCTCAACTACTTCTTCCAAACACAGTCCTCAGATAAATCTCTCCTCTTCCCAAGGGGAGGATTGGATGAGTTTATGGTGTAAGGCTGGAAACTTTCCTTCCTTATTTTTTCCTCATGAAGAGAGAAGTGGAAATGCCATGCCCTCTATGGGAACTTGCAGATTATATAAGCTTCCCCCAACACTTGGCCTTGACTAATACATTCATATGTTTCTAGAGCCGCATGGTCTATACAGAGAAACTAAGTGACACTCTCCTCCGGAGGATGCTGATAAACACCCTGTTAAGTATAAATGTTGTGTATATTCTTTGTGATGGTTTGTCTTCAAGATGACCGCCTACAATTCCTCCTCTCTCCTGGCATGTACATGCCATTCCTCCATCTAGAGCTGAAGCTTGTTTCTCCACCCTACTGAAGCTGGGTGAACATGTAACTGCTTTGACTGCTAGGGTACATCAGAAGCAGTGCTGCTTGGACTCTCAGCCTAGGTTGTACGATACCTTGCAGCTTCTGCCTGGTTCTCTTAGAAGGCTTGCCTTGGAAGAAGCCAGCTTTCATGAAAGTAAGAATCTAACTGTCCTGAAACCTCTGGGCTATGAGGAAATCCAGGTAGCCACGTGGAGAGAGAGATGCCCAGCCAGCCCCCAGCTGTTCCATCCCCCCAGCATGGGAATGAAGAATCCATCTTAGACATCCTACTCAGCCAGTTCTTCAGATGACCCAGCCCCAGCTCCAAACATGTGAGAAATTCTAAGTGAAGACCACCCAGCCAAGCCCTTTCAACTCACAGAACTATGGGAGATCATGAGTAATAATGGATGATTTCAAGAAACTAAGTTTTAGGATGCTAGTTGTGCAGCAATTGATAACCAAATACTCCCATTAATGACAGTTTCAAATTTGTCACTGAGCCTGCTGTTTTTTGTTTGTTTGTTTATTTTTTTGGCTCTCACTCAAATGGCACTTGAACAACTGAGACTAATTTTTATTTATTCAAGGGACTTTAACATTAAAGATAGGTGATGCTTAGTGTTTGTTTTGGTATTTTCTGAACAAAACAGCAACATTCTCCTTCTGCAATCTTCACAAAAGATTGGTCCTTAATCCTCAATTAAAATCCTTTAGAAAAATAAATGAAATTGGGTTCCTTCTCCAAGGCTAAATGTCACATCTCTAATGCAAATAATAGATTTGAGAACAAAGAAAACGAATATTTACCATGAAACTAATTTTCTATCATTTGATGCCAATTAAGATTATAATTGCTTCCCTCGGTATCACCAGATCGTTCACAGTTTCAGGAAGTAGGAGTATATTTGGTTACATTTATCTAACTTGTGTAAACTCTTCTGTGATTTGTTATTTCCAGAAGAAAATGGAATTTGAAACCAGAAACACTTCCGAGGTAATTTTCTGTAGATGTAGACTTTAAAATCAGATAAATTAGTTAAGCTAGTCATGTAAATGAGTCTGTGCTCACAAGCTCGACATCTAGAAGAACTTGGAAAGCCAATAAAAAATATAACCAGGTAGTAATTTATTCAGTTTTCTTTGCCTCTGAAAATCCCGTTTATAGATTTGATGGAATTATTTTGTGAAATGCATTCTCTTAATAAATGGCTATGATATGGATTTATATAGAGAAGGACATCACATGTTTTCCTGCTAGGGTTATTTTTCTAAAGGTTGAAGATATTCTGTCTGCAAGACAGTACTTACTTCCCTGACTTAGGAAACCAGGGTACCTGGGACTTGCAATCTTTCAACTCCTTTGCTCAGGGTTAGCCTCTTTATTACTCTGAGCTTCTGTTTACCCTCTTGGGCAAAAAAGAAAAAAAGAAAAAAAAGAAAAGAAAAGAAAAAAGGATGTGTGGGATTTAGGAATTAGGCACATGAACTCATTCATGTAAAAGTGACCAGCTTGAACTCTGACTTTTACAGCAAAATGGTATATACATAAGAACACATAAAGAGAACAACTCCAATTCCCGAAAGCCCAGGCCACTTGGTTGAGCACTTTAAATACCACTGGAAGCAGCTTATGTTAACTCTTCTGGACAACAAGTAAATTGCCATATTGGTGTAACTTCTACTCAAGAGAATCTTGTCAGGATCAGATCTGTGTTCAGGGCTGATGTTGGTGTTTCTGTTCCAGAATGCATTTCTGCTGTTTTAAACAATTCTACCCTCAATCCTACCATTCTAGACCATCTCAACCCACTATACAACCAAACATAGAAGGCAGAGCAGCCCTGAGTCACAGTAGCAGATAAAGTGAATAGGACAAGTATATGAACCCTTCCTCACTTTGGGCCTTATAAATTGAAAATGTATGCTTTTTTGTTTATTTTAATATTATTATTATTATTGCATTGCACTCTGGGCATGTTATTGAGTTTGGGGGTAAAAGATATTGAGCGCTGATAGAGCAATTGACATATCAGACTTTGGTGAGGATCCATGAGTCACTGTCATTGGTCCTAAAGAACTGTAATTGGTTGGTTTTCCTGGCCCTGAAACATTTAGGACTGCTTTCAGACCTCTCCCAAGAATTCAGAACCACAGGAAAATAAAGTGATGAGACAGGGTGGTGAGAAGCATATAGAGGAGGAAATATAGACAGGAATGTTAAAGAAGTAGTCTCCAAGAGATTGATCTCCAAAGATATCAAAAGAAAGGCTTTTATTTTGACATATGTCTGAATTATCACTGTTATCAAAAATAGTACCTAATCATAGACTGAGAGAACTGAATTTGAATTTTAAAAATCTGTGTTCTGAGCAAGTCTAAATCCAACAAATATTGACATGAACACATAAGCTCCTGCAGGAAAGTAAACATGACCCAAGCCAGGTAGACATGATACCGATGGTAAGGGCAGCCCAAAGTGACCATAGTTTTCTTTGCTTTTATTCTCTACCGTGACGGAAATTTTGTGATTTTTTTTAATCCAATAACAAAATCAATAGAACTATGACTTAAATCTCACAATTTAAATGGCTGATTTATGTACTTTGGAAAATACAATCCCATTTTCTACAGTTATCCTTTTTTCTTGTTGTGGAAAGTTACCAGGGGACATATCTCAACCTTTCTCCAATGCTTCGTGAACGCTGCCGTCTCTAATGATTTTTCTCTAATTTCTCCAAGGAGCCCCCATAACATCTATATTGCCTTATGTTGCCTTTGAGCAAATGGAACTCAGAAGGCAAAACAAAATACAGAGTCGTCAGAAATTTGAAATCTTAAAAAAGCTTGTAGTGGATAATTTAAACGGAAGCTATTTTGGCTGTCACTGACAATAACAGTTGAGTCCTGCACTCACCTGGGTCGTTCAGTAAGCCGTTGGCAATTGTGGATTTAACATGCGTGGCTTTGAGTGTTCTTGAATGATCCTGAAAGCCCATAACATGTAGTAATTTGTAATTTTGCTGAGGCATGAATCTGAACTGCCCGCAGTGGGAAGCAGGTGAGAGCCATTTAACTACGTACCATGACTTTATCCTCCACTTGTTTTGTCGTAGGAGTTTTATGGTTTGGGAGATTTGCAGAGGTCTCAGGGACTCCTTCACACACACTCTCATATCTAATATAATGTTTAAAAAAATAGTAAAGGGGTAAAGGGGACAAATACATAGACACTGTTGAAGTAATAGGATTCCAGAATATAACACAGAAATGTTGTGAAACCTCAATGGATACTTACTTTATTGATTTCATAGTAACTGCAATAATGTATGTTAAGCATTTGACACAGTATCTGACACAGGGTGGAGTGTTCTTTATGTGTTCCTTCCTTTGCTTCATGTGTGTCACTGAAACATTTATATGGTAGTTTCTACTTATGGAGAACTTCTTTTAAATTTGATAAAGGAAGAAAATATCAGAGGCTATCACTGTTTTTTTTTTCCAGGATTTGAACAATGTTTAGCGCCAAACCTGCTTAAGCTAACGAGTCTGTGTTATGAAGCCCACATTCAGTTAGCAGTCTATACTTACATGCAGCGGCAGAAACATTGCTTATGCATTCTCCTAATCTGCAGCCTCACAGTGACAGGATTAGGACTCTGGGCCCATAGGCAGATGTTAGGGTGTGTGGCAAAATTGAGACACTTCAATAAATTTGCTTTTGAAGATTAGAAATGGGGGCCTGATACACCCATTTGGCTTTTCTCGGTGTCTGAACACAGAACCTCAGTAATCCTTCTGATGGAAATCTCATTAACGCGTGTTTCAGATCACATTATATTTATACACGTATCATGTCTGCTTAAAAATCAAATAAGCTTGTTCTTCATTAAGAAGGTCTTTTTAAAATGAGTGAATATTTCAACAGATGACATGAAAATAACTTCTCTCAGATTCGGTAATTTACATATTTTGTAGCTATTCAAATGAAAGATGATCCAAAATGCAGCCATCATTGTTACAAAGCTCAGAAAGCTGAGAGTTGTTTGATGCATTCTTGTAACAGATTGTTATAATGAGAGGAACTTAAGATTTTATCTCTGTGTTTGGACATTTTTGGGGGGAGAGAGTATTTTTAATAACATCTTCCCCCCAGCTCAGTTTCTTTTTTTTTTTTAAGATTTTATTTATTTATTTGACAGAAGATAGAGACAGCCAGCGAGAGAGGGAACACAAGCAGGGGGAGTGGGAGAGGACGAAGCAGGCTCATAGCGGAGGAGCCTGATGTGGCGCCCGATCCCACAACGCCAGGATCACGCCCTGAGCCGAAGGCAGACGCTTAACCGCTGTGCCACCCAGGCGCCCCCCGCCACCTTGGTTTCTTAAGTACTGCACTCTCATAGAAGTGACAAACAACAGAAATCAACCAATTGTTTGGTCATCAAAAACATGAATATGATAATTCACGCCAACAGGAACACTGAGCTAGCTACCTTCCCTTCAATCAAAATAATGAGAAAGAAGCTATCCATTTGCATGAGAATAGAAATTGGGGGGGGCATTACAAGTTTCCAATTGTAATCTGTTCTTCCACCCCCCCAACTGCCTAAGGTTTGCAAACTGCTTCAGCAAACATCAGCCAAGAAATGTACATGTCATCTGCAAATCACAGATCTTGACTCGAGTGATTGCACAGAGAGAAGTGCTGAAGGGTTCATAGTGGCCAGGACAAGACTTAAAAGTGATGCGAAATAGGGAGCAAAGAGGGCTGCAATTGCCTTGGAGCCTCAAACAGGCTGAGCTTCAATGCCATGGAAAAAATCACCAGCTTCTCCATCATTTCTTTAAAGGTCAAAATTTTTGTAGGTGGACTGGGAGAGCAGCGGATTGCAGATGCGTTTAACAGCAGGATATTTTCCGCTGCCATGACCAGTTAAGGAAGATTTTCAAAAACACATCTGCTGGTAAACAGTTTGGCCCTACTCTGGGTCATCTGCCTTCTCCGGTCTCCTTGCTGCATGGATTCTTACCTGGGTAGAGTCCCAAACCTCACATCAGTCAAAGCTAGGCTTTCAGTACAGTCCATTACATTTTTTAGAGAGGTAACTCAGTGGCTTTCAGGGAGGTTTTATGATGTGGGGCTGCCTCTTCCCAAATGCACGAAGCACACACACGAGGCGTACAGGCACAGAGCATGGACTCGACGCCCCTTCCTCCTCATCCTGCTGCTCAGGAGGCGGGCACCCGCGCCCACCCCTCACTGCCAACCACCCAGTGTGAGCCAACCAAACTCAGTCGCCCCATCCATGGAGCTCCCCAAAGGAAACTGAGGGGGCCAGCTGTTTGGGTGCCTCTTACGAAGGTCTCCCAATGCTCTACCATGTTCCACTCAACTATTGGCTACTGCAAACAAAGAAGCCATTTGGCAAACTCAACCTAAGCCCACAGGTGGAGTCAGACTGAGTGGGGGGAAATCTTTCAGTTCCGCCTATATTTATACCCCAGTCTCCTGGGGTGCATATCAACAATGATAAAGGCCCAGGAACTCCTTCAAGGAAGTGGGAATGACACCCATCTCACAGGTTCCCCATGGAGAATACATCTCCAGGAGGGAATGGGGAAGGTAAGGGCCCAGTACAGCTGAATTCCCCAAGTTTTTCCTCTAGGCCAAAAACATGCTGGAATCCACGAACTTGCTCCATCCCAAATATCTTGGGTTAGAATGAGATCCCAGGGCTGGTTAGAAATGACACCTTATCTGACCCTCCAGCCTGTAGCAACTGGTAACACATCAGCACATGTGGAAGAATATGGCCATAAGTGGTACCCTAGGAAGAAGGTGTGTGGTGAAAGCTTACTGTTTACAATTCTTAGAGATACTGTTCATAGTATTCATGCAGCCACACATTCAGGTTGGGATGACAAAGTATTTAGTGTGACCTGTCTGGGCACAAGCTCCCTGGAGATGGTTCAGGGTCTCACATGTTCCAAAAGGATGTTATCAGGCCAGGGAGGCTAAAGGTCACAATTTCTTCCCCTTGGAAGGGGCACCCTCCAACACTTCCCAATACCTATATCTCCTTTTGGCAAAGAAATAATAGAAATTAACATTAACCCCTTTTATAGGTTCCTTATGCAATCCTTCACAAAGTTACCCCAAGGAGAAGAGTAGTGACTAAGAAGGGGACATATGTACTTGTATCACCTTAGTCAAGTTACTTCAGCTCCCCATGCTTCAGTCCCTCACCTAAAAGGGAGGACTAATAGCATGTCCCCATAGGGATGTTGCGGGAATTAAATGAAGATATGTGAAAAGTGCTTAGAATAGTGCCTGGCACAGAGTAAGTTTCAGTCAAGAGTTCAGTTTGGGAGACTGCTATTGTTGTTATTTATCTTTTCAAGATTTTATCTGCTATCCTTCCCTGTAACCTTGCATGAGTAAGGATTATGGCCAGGAGGAGAGGGGGAATGGCAGGAGGCTTCCAGGTTTTGTGCTGGTGGCAGATCAACAAAGAATCCCATGAGTTTCATTCATGTGCAAGGGTCCCTGTAGCTTCTGCTCTAGCTTTTCAATGCCCATAATCCACCTCCTCTCTTCACATGCATCCAGATCTTTCTTAGAGACAAAAAAGGATCCTTTCAGGAGCTTTCGGGTGTCTGTTCAGACATGAGAATGAGTAAAGCAAGAGCAGACCGATGTAAGATCTAACTAGGCCAGGGAAGAAAAGGTGGCAAACCAGCTCTCAGGGTCCCAGGGTTTCAGCTCTCACCAGGAGCTGTGATCTTGTGAATGAGAACACAATAAGGGTGTGTGGGGGGGGAGGAATTCAGTTTGGAATCACTAATCCACTCATGCCGCTTCCTTAGCCCTTAATCATTAAGGGATCCAAGTTGCTTTCATCCATCCTGTGAGATGCAGAGTGGCACACTGCTTTTGCCAGGCCGGCCTCTGCCTGCTGCTTTAAAAATGCCCAGAGCCCAAATCTGGGAGGAAAGCAAGTGGTAGTTTATGCTAAAATGCTAAAGCCATTTGAAAGCAAATGCATATAATAGAAAGAATTTAAGCAGCTGGTGGATGTCATTACATTCACTTCTCAAGGAGGCCTGTCTTCTGGTGACACCAATCAAAGAACTGGGTCATCTCTCAACAGTAATTTTCTTGGAGGCCATGAAATTCTTGCATTGATTTTATCCCCCTTTGGCTGAACATGCACTGAGAACAGCCAAGCTGGTGAGGACTCCGGCAGCCCATGGGGCTGTCATCAACTCCATCTGAAGGGTTTATATCCTTAATGGGATCAGAGGTCTTATTGGTGATTCTTCGTAAGTGCAACAGAGAAACTATCTTTCTCTCGCCACTGATTCCACACCTGACAATTCTCCTATTTATCAGGTAACAATTATTGTCGGAAAGCAAGTCAATTACAAAGAGGAATTTATGAAGTTCTTAGCAACTAAGAAGAAGCTTGATGGAATCTATCCATACTGCTCAGAAAACTGAAATGTGAACTGTCTGAAGACAGGACTGACTTCACATATATTAGCACCACATCATAATACAAATCATTAGGACGTTAATTCTTGTGTTTCTGTATATGCCCACCAAGTTATAACTATGTACAGGAGGAAACAAAAACATACAGCGACTGTATAAGGTGGCATGAATCGTGGCCCCCCCCATCCTCTGCTCTGTACATCCTTCCCAACACCCCAGGAAGTGTTGGCTATGCTCTCCTCACTCCCCTCAAATCTGTGATGGGGCTCAGAATTTATTTTGGTGTTATCTCTTTACTGTGACACCTGCCCTTCAGCCACGGAAAAGAGGGAACTATTTTTAATAGTTCTTTGTGAGGGATAGCTGATGTCCCATATCTGTCCCTTGTTCTGGACATTGCACAACCAAGTGGAGCCTAACAGCATCTTGCTTCAGACCACCAGAGACTAGGACACTGGCTGGAAACTTTTCAGCCATTCCAGGACAAGCTGGAGAAGTCAATATTCCCCGGGGGCAACTCTTGACCAATGGTGTGTGAGGGCCAATCAATGATGCAGCTTGCTAACGATTTTAAGGCACACACATGAGGTTTCCTAGGTTGTCTCTGCGAGGAAGGAGCCTCAGTCTCCCAGAGTGGTAGTCAGCTCAATAGCACACCCTGGAATGGTCTTCCTTCCATGTTTCAATCTTCTTGGTCTTACTTTGTCTCTGGCACTACTGCTCTAAAACAAAAACACCTGCATACACACCTTTGTCACAGGATTCACTCTTTGGGGAAACTGAGGCAGAGTCCAAGCCTTGATGTGACTAACTGTCCATAACACCTATTTAAACGAATACTTTGACTCACTTCAGGATTGATCATGATGGGAAATAAAATGAAGGAATGTAATACTTTAGTCTATATCCTCATAAAATATAGGGAATAGGTAGATTCCATAACCAAGTGTATAAAATTAACCATTCTACAAAATTTTAACTGTCCTTTAGTAATTTATATTCTTCCTTTGGATTGCTACAAAAATCAGGCCAATGAAACATATTTTCCTAAGTACTTACCGATAAGAGTGAATGAATAGCTATTTTCCAAGACGCAACGGACTTAAATTGTTACTTTCTCCCACAAGACAGAAATAGCCTCATCCAGGCTAACGTAAAAGCCACATTGACTTTGCCTAGGTTTTTCTACCCATCTAGCTTTAATGATATTCATCACTTTGGAGATTATTTGCTTAATAGCTGACTATTCCACTAGACTGGAGCTCTGTGATGGTGAGAGCTGTTTCATTTAATAGCATATCCTTAGCCCTTAGCTTTCCATCTGGCACACAGTGGGTCCTCAATGAATGTTTATTGAATTTAACTGTACAAAATATAAAATGCCTGAGAAAATCCATACCACTCACATGATGACTCCGAGACCATCCCATATAGTATCAGTCATTTGTGCTCATGTTACTTAAGGAAAGATCCGGCTCAATCTGTCCACGACCCCCTTACAGTGGAGACATAGCAAAGGTTCTGAAAAGAACAAAGGAACCTGATTTTCTTTACATCTAATAGGACCTCTTTCTCTCTAGCAAAGTCACTCAGTCTCTCTTTATCACTAGTAAAGTAAAAATAATATTAAATCTTGGGTTCCTGAGGCCGAAGAGCAAAGTTGGTCAAGCAGCCAATGGACCTAACTGGATCTTACAACTGCGAGTTTGTTGCCACTTAGATTTCAAAAACCTTAAGACTAAGATATATGTCAATAATCTTTAATGGAGTTTAAACTACTATCCGAAAGTTGTTTGTGTTCAAATAAAATTTTTCCTGCTAAAATGTCTGTAGAGTCAGTCTGCCTTTCATGGAAAAAGAGAACAAGTGGAACCTTCTTATAAAAACTCTTTTTCTCCTCCTCTTTCGTCTCCAAAGTAACTCCTTTCATCTTTAAAACTCATATAACACATATCCTACCTCGGTCATGTAATCACACTGGTCTCCTTTAGTTCTTTTCATGTTCACTGCATCTTCTTCTCTTTCTTGTGCTGGGAAATCACTTCTAAAAGCACCATTTTAATAATAGCATGATAACTGAACTGGATTATTAGTCTTAGAGTTGTACATGGTAGAGGAAATGACACATGTCCAAAGACCTCCACTTTAGTCTTTGCTCTCTCATTAACTGGCTTCATGGCCTTGGGCACATAATACACATTTTGAGCTTAACTGCTCTACAGCAAAATAGGAGGAAAGGGAATTGATTTCTATCATCCTTTGCAGCTTTAACATCTGTGAATGTTTTCAGAGGAATCTTGGAAAATGTTTTGTTTTGTAAATCGCACTGTGTCTTTCAGGTATTAATTGGTATGTTTAGTTTGTCTGGTGTCACTCACGACTCTCTTCAACATAAATGATCAGTATTTTGAAAGTCAGAGCACTTCCAACAAGTTGATGGCTTTACCCCCTTCAATTTCAAGTAGCAAGTGTCCTTCTGAATGGGTGCTGGTCTGATGAAGTCTGAAACCTGCAAGGGTCTAGAATCTCCTCTCTTTGCAAGCCAGAGATGGCTTGCTGAGGGCTCAGTTCATACCTTGTACTCACTTTCCCTCTTAGCCCTTTCCCCTGCCTTTTTAACTGCCAAATTCAGTGAGCAATAGAAACAAAAATCTTGTCTTTATCTCTATACTAGAACTGCACTGTACCCATTAATGATAGCTTAGAAAAGTTACTAACAAGACAAAAAGGGCAAAGGGATGCTGGGGCCATCATCCATGGGTCATGGAATATATTCTGAAGTTTCCGAGAAGAGGGAAGAGTTAGAATAAAGGGGATGAAATAAATCCTCCAAATATTAATGACATGTCACTAAATCCCAATACACATCTTAGAAATGATTACAATCACATGGCCTGTGATTGAAGATAAGAATATGTGTTGTATTGCAAATGGCCCATGCCAAATCATATAATCATCTCACTTTTTTCCCTAAATAATGACCATGACATAGGAAGGGATCTATATTGTGATTCTGCAAATTGTCCAGAAGATGGAGATACTGAGGCCACAATATTTCAGTCTCAGGAATTCAGAAAGAAGTTAATTAGATATTTGGGGGCACTTCCTCTCATGAGAGAACCATGATTTGCTTTTTATTTAAATATTCATTTTAAAGAAATTCAAAGCTGTTCATCAGAAACCAGGATTTTTAAAATATTCACTTGATAGTTATAAAAGAATAATAATTTGAATAATCTTTCCTCCTTAAAGACATACAGTTGATCCTTTAGGGTAGATGTGTGGGTCCATTTGTTGCCAAATTAAGCTCCAGGGCATAACATCCTGACCTAAGTGCCATTAATAATAGTATGTACTCAATTAATCAATTGACTTTATTATTAATGTATATCAATTATTAATGTTTTATTACTTACATTATTAACATATTAATTAATAATGTGTTATCTAAGAAGTGAAAAACTTCACAAATGACTCAAAAACCAAGCAGATCAAAAGGGAGGCATTTTCTAGAATTGCATTCAATGCTATAGAAATGACTCATTTCAGGAATGCACTGTCCATCTGATGGGGGATCGAATCAATCCATTTTTACATTACAGCGATTCTAAATCATCTGAGATATAAATCCCTATACCATTAATTAAGTTATTCTGGTATATTTCACTAAACCTTATCTGTTCTTTTCCAATAGAAATGATAAATACTCTTTAAAAGTTATTTTTATGGAGTATGTCAGACACAAATGATGTAAAAGGAAGCAACAAATTTTTCAGTACTTGCCACTAGGCTTCAAAAATAATATGTCACGACTCCAATTGAAGAACCTCTGTGTACCCTTCCTCCTTCCAGTCCCTCCTTCTCCATACCATAAAACACTCACCCTGCGCATATTTTTATACCCTTACTACATGTGAATATATCCCTAAAATATATACTGCTGTTTTATATGTTCCAAAACTTTACACAAATGGCATCACACTCTAAGTACGTGTCACCAATTTACTTTTATTAGTTTGATATTATGTGTTTGAGATTTATTCATACTGATCTATGTCATTTTTGTTTATTCATTTAAGCTGCTAGATAGTATAAACTTACTCTATTAATTCTTTCTGTGAATATTAAGATTTATTCTAATTTTCACTCTTACAAGCAATACTACAGTGAATATTCCTAAATATGTGACTTTTTTAAGAATTTCTCTAGGGTATACACCTAGGAAGAGAATAGCTAGAACACTGAGTTGGCATATTCAACTTTATTAGTATTACCAAATTGTCCTCTGAAGTGTAAATTGCCCTGATTTATACTCCCACCAGCATTGTATAGTCCCCACTGCCCCACCTTCTCTCATCACTTGGTAGGTCCCACATTTTCATATTTGCCATCTGGTAAATGTGAAGTTATATTTTACTGGTTATTAATTTGCATCTATCTCTCCAACTCTTATCTTTATAAGAATACAGATCCAAGCATAAGATATTCTGAAAGTTTTGTTTCCACCATCCCACTCCCCACCTTTCATTCTGCTGGGAAACTCTGAGAACTTATCTATCAGGGGACACATCTGACGTTTCCTTCAATGTGGAGGTGTGACAGTTATGACCTCTCCTCCTCAGTGTTAAGTCAGAAACCGTGAAGGGTCTGAGATTTTACCCTACTTGGAAGCTAACAAGTTAGAATGCCATAGTTCTATATACATAAACTGACAGAAGACACAAGACCCCTGGGTCAGAGAAACAGACCATTTATTACTCACAGCACGACTCCTGTCTGACAGAATTACTCGGTAAGTCACATACACAAGACTGTACATTCAGCTGCCCACCACTGCCTCTTGTTCCTTCATACTTAGGGTAATTTTCAACCTCGCGACCAATACTGCCATCTTTATTTGCTTTCCGAGACAATTGGGAGAAATACACCATGGTGAATTTGTCCCTTTTTATTTCAATGGGAGCCACGCATACCAACAGAGAAATTTTTTGGTATAGTATTTTTAGTCCCTTGTTTTTAGTTTAGCCAATTACAAGCTCACATTGTGGCACGTTCTGGCCAAACACAGTTTGATTTACTTTGGAACACCAATTCAGTCATTTTGTACCTGGGTAACTTTGGGCAAGTTTCTTAATTTCTCTGAGATTCAATGACTCCATTTGTAAAATAGTAGTAATAGCGCTCGTATCAAAGAGTTGACAGGCTTGGATGAGCTAGTGCAAGCAAAGCACCTGATACATAATACACACCTTGGTGTTAACAGCTAGGATTACTCTAAAAGTCAACGTCCTTTGGTAGAAAGGCATTCCTTTCCCCGAATTTAGCAACAACCTTTGTCCTGATGTTATTCCATACTTACTGTTCCCAGAGATATTTCAGCTTTGGCAGATAATAGCCACTGCCAATGTTGAGTATCTATATAGTAGGTGTTTTTTTTTTTTCAAGGTAGAAATTATGCTACCCATTTTACAGATGAGGATATAAAACAAGAGAGGTTAGGAAACTTGCCTACAGTCATATAAGCCAGTAATTGTCAGATCCAGGATTTGAACCATGTCTGTTTACCTCTTCACCCTGGGCTCTTGTTTGTCAACAAAAAGTAGGATGTATACATTCTAGCAAAGGATCCAGATACTAGAGTTCTTGACTCATTTTGCTTAGCCATGAATATGAATATAACAGTAAATACATATCACAGGTTTGGGTAGAAATTGTGCCAAATTCTCTTGTGATCTTCATTACCAAAGATATCTATCTCTACCAAACATACGCAAAGTGTTCAAACTCCTTACATGGGTTGGTAATTAACAAAGCTTCTAAAGAAAATGGAATACCCAAGAATCAGTCATGTTTTTCAGGTATTTACTTTTATCCCACTTAGCTGAAAGTATTTTGGAAACCCAGTAACAGTTATAAAGAAGATTCTCTGACATAGAATTCTAACAATCCCAGGCCGAAGACACCTGAACTTGGCCACTTTACATCCAACTTACTTTATACTTTTCATGTTTTATGATCCTTCTGCTAAGCAGCAATATGAGTCCGAGGTATATAGGAGTATCAGAATTTTTAGTGTTTTCAGAATCAGATGGAAGGTTTTATCAGATCTGAGCAATTCTTTAACTATGTTAACACAGAAATACAGCATCAACAGTGGTGGCTTAGATATAAAGCAGCATACTTAGGATTGAACGGCATGTTTAACTTCTGTCTTTTTAATAATCTTAATACTTATCTGAAGTTATACAATAAGAAAAATCAATGTTTAAACTCTAAAGGACTATTACATTCAGAAATCTACCCCCAAAGTCCTTCATTTTTCACTGGGTCACTATTTTAATATGTGATTAAAGCACTGTAATGCCATAAGTGATCATGTGGGATTTCCTGTGGGATTAGTTACCAACACTTAGCTTTCTGTCCTTTGTTTCTAAGTTGAGCAGAATCTTGCATTATCACCCCATCTCTGCCTGTCTGCTCCTCCATTTGGCATTAAAAGTTAATTTCAAAATAAGTAATTATAAGCACCTATCTGGGTCATCACCCATTCCATACTTTTTCTTCTTTCAAAAAATCATCTTTCTCTTTGTTGCTCAGATTGTTTTGCCAGGAAACTCCAAACAAATCCTTAGAAATAGAAGCTCCCTGAGAACAGCACGCTCAGTCGAAAACCAGCCTGGAATACCTATGAAACCATTAGGAGGCAACCCATTTCCCTAGCTATTTAAAGTATGGGTGAAGACTTAAGTAATTATTCTTTTTCACTTTAGGCAGACTCTTGGATTTAACTTTTAATTACTTCCTAGGAATGACTACCTCTACCCAATTCACTTAAACAGATGTAACTACAACCACAAAAACACTGTTGACTGGTGTCCTCCAGAGACCTGTTCATTACCTGTCATTAAATGTTTTAAAAGTTTGCATAATTGATCCAGCCAATAAGTCATCATTGATTTATGGGGTCTGTGCTGAAGAGTTGCTCTTTAAAAATTCATAACACTGGTATGTGTCTTTACAATCCATTAGCTGTTTACGTACCCACAATCTTAGCATTGATTGACCTTGGACTGATATTCTCATGGACTTCTTTTTTTTGCAAGTCCTCAGTATAGAAAAGCAATACTTCAGCCTTCTCCCTTGACAGCTATACTTTGATTTTTTTTTCCTCCATCAAAATAGAAACTTTACTTGAAATGATGAACNTTTTGCAAGTCCTCAGTATAGAAAAGCAATACTTCAGCCTTCTCCCTTGACAGCTATACTTTGATTTTTTTTCCTCCATCAAAATAGAAACTTTACTTGAAATGATGAATAAATAAAGCATATTCCATAAACAGCTCTTCACTATTATTTAAGCTTATGGGTTGCATTGTGTGAATCTCCTTTCCCCACCATCAGATTCAAGTGTGTAAATGTTCTAAAAGGCTTTGAAAGTTTTATGATGATTTCAGGGGATGGAGGAGTAATAGCTGAAGAGTGAAGCTATTAGTTTTAATATTTATATTGAGTGCTCTGAAACATTAATGTGACAAGATGTAAGATCAGTGCAGTGGGATATATTTACTTCACAACCACTGCCACATGACAAATAAAGTGTGTGTGTGTATGTGTGTGTTTGTGTGTGTTTATTTTCTAAAATTTAGAGGACAAGGTTCAAATGTTGTTTGCAGGTCATTATTTTTTCCTTTCCACAAGATTTAAAGTTCCAATTGACAAATACATTAGCTTTCCTGAACTTGAGCTATTTTTAGGAAGCAGAAATGGACTGCCAGACTAAAGTTGACACATGGGTTTGTTAATTTGTGTGGGTCTGTGTTCAAATAGTCCTCCCACCCTTTCATGGTGAATACCATCCACCAGATGGGTAACATTTGTCCTGCCTTTACTCCCAACTGTGTCTTGGGGAAATAGAAAGAATGATGATTATTAATCTGGATTGAAAAAAACTTTATAATGAAAGCTGCTCTTGGTGACTTCATATGAGAAGAAACGAGGCAAGGAATTTCTGAGCTCTGGACTCCAACAGTTCTGGTTTCAGTCTCAGCTCCACTCTGACAGGATATGCTGTGTGACCTTGGGCAGGTGCCTTTACATTTTTAAGCTTGGTTATTGATTTTTTTTAAGTGAGCATGATAGTTTTAACAACTCACATACTTCTTGAAATGTTTAATGCAATAATCCCTATAAAGACCTTGCACAGTAAGTATTCTCTATTATTACTACCACAGTCAAATGACCAAATACTTTTAGAGGGCCTGTAGTGTGCAAGGCACAATTTGCACCAATTACTGGATTTTTAAAATATAGTATATGGTTATCATTCTCAAGGTATTAACAATCTATTGAGAAAACAAAAACATCTGCCCACTTAAATCAAAACAAGGGCAGAGGTGTTGTTTCAGAACTGGAGAAGACCTAAAAGACCTGAGTTTTATGTCCCAGCTCTGCCATGAGCTGCCTCACAATGCTAGGCTTGTGACTTGATCTCTTTGGGACTCAATTTCCCCACATGCAAATTAGGGATAGTGATACTTTACCTCACATAGTTGCAATAAAGATACAGAACATAATGTTAATAATGCTTATGGTAACAAACAACCCAGTTAAAAAATGGGCAGAAGACATGAACAGACATTTCTTCAAAGAAGACATCCAGATGGCCAACAGACACATGAAAAGATGCTCAACATCACTCATCAGCAGGGAAATGCAAATCAAACCTATAATGAGGTATCACCTCACACCTGCCAGAATGGCTAATATCAAAAGCAAGAAAAAACAAGTGTTGGCAACGATGTGGAGAAAAAGGAACCCTCATGCACTGTTGGTGGAAATGCAAACTGGTGCAACCACTGTGGAAAACATTATGGAGGTCCTCAAAAAATTAAAAATAGAAAAAAATAATTAAAATAAAATTGCCCTTTGATCTGGTCATTCCACTACTATTTACCCGAAGACTATGAAAACATCAGTTCAAAAAGATATATGCACCCCTATGTTTATTGCAGCATTATTTCCAATAGCCAAATTATGGAAGCAGCCCAAGTATCCAATGATAGATGAATGGATAAAGAAGAGGTGGGATATATACAATGGAATATTACTTAGTCATAAAAAAGAATGAAACTTTGCCATTTGCAACAACATAGATGGATCTAGAGAGTATAATGTTAAGTGAAACATGTCAGTCAGAGAAAGACAAATACCATATGATTTTGCTCATGTGTCGAATTTAAGAAACCAAACAAAGAAAAAAAGAGACTAACAAAAAAACAGACTCTTAACAATAGAGAGCAAACAGGTAGTAAGCAGAGGAGAGGTGCGTGGGGGGATAGGTGAAATAGATGAAGGAGATGAATAAGAGTGCACTTGTGATGAGCACTGAGTAATGTACAGAACTGTTGAATCACTATATTGTATACTTGAAACTAGCATAGTACTGAGATTAACTACACTGGAATTAAAACGAAACAAAGTTTAAAAAAATGTATGTGGTAAACACTTAACTACTAAAAATGTACTATGTTCAGATAATGCTGTTTGGGGAGTTTAACAAACCTGAATAGCCACATGATTTACTAGCTACTGTTGGATGTCCACAGCAAAGAAGATGTTCATTTTGAAATAAATGAGACAGTGAGCAGGTAATGGGAACAATCAGTGAAGGAGCCTCTTGCTTTATGCCAGGTGACTATGGCCAGGGGGGACTGGACAGGACATTTAAAGATAATTTCAACATTAACAGGCAACGAAGAGTACTAAAATATGAAGGTACTCAAAGTGGGATGAGAAATATGAACGAAGAGCACAGACAAGAGAGCCAAGGGGCGCAGGGATGGTGGAAGCGTGATGTGGGCATGGTCTGAATGCCACACCATGGGAGACAAAGTTAGAAAGGTGAGCTGGGGGGCGCCCGGGTGGCACAGCGGTTAAGCGTCTGCCTTCAGCTCAGGGCGTGATCCCGGCGTTCTGGGATCGAGCCCCACATCAGGCTCCTCTGGGGGGAGCCTGCTTCTTCCTCTCCCACTCCCCCTACTTGTGTTCCCTCTCTCGCTGGCTGTCTCTATCTCTGTCAAATAAATAAATAAAATCTTTAAAAAAAAAAAAGAAATGTGAGCTGGGGAAGACANCCTCTCTCGCTGGCTGTCTCTATCTCTGTCAAATAAATAAATAAAATCTTTAAAAAAAAAAAAAGAAATGTGAGCTGGGGAAGACGGGAGAGCCTCCTTCGGGTGCCCGGCTGAAGAGCTGTTATCTGATTCTGCAGCCAGCTTTTTCTTTTCCTTTTCTTTTTTTCAAAGCAGTATAACATTTTTTTTAATTTAAATGATTTTTTATTATATTATGTTAGTCACCATACAGTACATCCCCAGATTCCAATGTAAAGTTTGATGCTCCATTAGTTGCGTATAACACCCAGTGTACCATGCAATACGTGCCCTCCTTACCACCCATCACCAGTCTATCCCATTTCCCCACCCCCCTCCCCTCTGAAGTCCTCAGTTTGTTTCCAATAGTCCATAGTCTCTCATGTTTCATTCCCCCTTCTGATTACCCCCCCTTTCTTTATCCCTTTTTCCCCTACCGATCATCCTAGTTCTTATGTTCCATAGATGAGAGAAATCATATGATAATTGTCTTTCTCTGCTTGACTTATTTTACTTAGCATTATCTCCTCCAGTGCCGTCCATGTCAAAGCAGTATAATATTTTAATAAAATTAACTTTCATTTTTTAATCTAAGTAAAATATGTCCATAGTTTAGGCAGCAGTTCTTAACCTTGGGTATATGTCGGTACCACTTGAGAGCTTCTAAAACTCCAATACCCAGGCCTCACTCCAGGTTGCCCAAATCAGAATCTCAAGGGGGTGGGACCCAGACATTAGCTTTCTTAAAGCCCCAGGTGATTGTGGTACACCAAGGCTGGGAATCACTGGTTTGAAGTATCCATTTTTAGGTGCGCCAGGATGGCTCAGTCGGTTGAGTGTCAGATTCTTGGTTTCAAGCTCAGGTCATGATCTTGGGGTTGTGGGATCGATCAAGCCCCACATCAGGCTTCACACTCACTGCTTGAGATTCTCTCTTTCTTCTCCCTCTGCCCCTTCCCCCACTCCTGGACAATCTCTCTAAAAAAATGAATAAAATTTAAAAAAAAATAAAGTATCCATTTTTACTAAATAAAAAGAGCTATTCTTCTGCTCCATCCCACCAATCACCTTAGCCTGGTACAGATTTCCTTGACTTCTGGTGAGTTTATGATAAACCTATCACATGTTGATAATATCATAAATCAAAAATGCATTCAATACACCTATCCTACCCTAAATATGCTCAAAACACTTAGAATAGCCTAGAGTTGGGCAAAATCATCTCCCACAAAGCCCATTTTATACTGAAATGCTGAATATCTCATGTAATTTATTAAATACAGTATTGAAAGTGAAAAACTGAATGGCTGTGTGGGTACAGAATGGTTGTCGGTGTATCGGTTGTGTACCCTCACAATCGCATGGCTGATGGGAACTATGGCTCCTGCCCCTGCCCAGCAACACAAGAGAGGATTGTACATCTATCACTGGCCCAGGGAAAGATCAACATTCATAGTTTGAACTATGGTTTCTACTGAAAGCCTATCACTTTCACACCATTGCAAAGTCAAAAACTTGTAAGTTGAAACACTATAAGTCAGTGACTATATTCTAATGGCCATAACTTCTATCTTCTGTTTTCCATATATTAGTACCTCTCTTTTACGTTGGAAGCTTTCCTCGGATGTGTGGGAATCTTTGACCCTCTCTTCGTGTTTAAGAATGAGGTAGTGAGGGGCCCCTGGGGGGCACAGCGGTTAAGCGTCTGCCTTCGGCTCAGGGAGGATCCCGGCCGGCATTATGGGATCGAGCCCCACATCAGGCTCTTCCGCTATGAGCCTGCTTCTTCCTCTCTCACTCCCCCTGCTTGTTCCCTCTCTCGCTGGCTGTCTCTATCTCTGTCAAATAAATAAATAAAATCTTTAAAAAAAAAAAAGAATGAGGTAGTGAAAAGATTATGGAAAATTATTTTGCACGGATTATGGAAAATCCCTTTGCACTGTTAAGCTTTGCTGTAGGTAAGTAAATGGTGAGCTGAATTTTTAGCTGAAATTTCTTCAAATGTCAACATCCATAGGCCTTTTCTCTGGGATTCTTCAGTTTCTTAAGAGAAGACTCCTCTAGACTTCTGCCTGGGTACTGCATGTGATTGAGTTCATCTATTCTGGAGTTGCGCAGGGAAAGCATGCCAAGGTCCCTACTAGTCAACATGCAAATTATCATTTAATGTCCCTGGTTTTTGTCTCTGCACCTCATCCTTTGCCCTCTGACATGGCCATGTTCCCTAAACCTGAGCCTTCCTGGTTCAGTTTTTCCAGAGATTAAATCTCTGCTCTGTGTGGTGAATGTGGGGGAGGGGCAGTGGATTGTGGGAGGTAGGAGAGAGGGGAGACAAGTAGACTCCTGGCTGTTCTGGACTGGATAGTGGGTCTGAGAGTCCAAATGCTCCATATCCTAACTTTCCACCAATTCCCCGATTTCCTTATCACATAATATGGTACCTAATTTGGGGGGGGATTTTATTGGGTGAATCTTTTCATTTTTTATTGTTATTATCCTCTGCAAGTACTTATATTTTAATTTCCTCTGCTGAATCATTTGCCACCCATGTACATTCTATCTTCCAAAAAATGTCTTCCCTTGTTTGCTGTTGTCTCCTTTCCTCTTTGTTCCTGTGGGTTCATATAATTTTGATTTTGTTCTTTGAATATTATTATAATGGAAAATTCAAGTGTGAAAGGAATGGTCAATCTACCAGGTCTAAACAGAACTCCCAGGGAATTGGGCAGAGGCCAGAGGGCAGCTTTTGTTGTTGTTGTTGCTGCTGTTTTCAGAAATACTATGCAGAGCTATGGAAAAACAGTTCAAAGTAGAATCACTCCATATAAAGGAAGGGTAAAAGAGCCAGAGGTCTCCTTTCCATCTGTTCCTCAGACAAACTCAGTGAACACTGACAGAAGAAAGAACTGGTGTAAACAGAGAATGGTTGAAGGTGAAGACTGATCTCCAATTCTTCCTCTTCTAGGTCCTTCTGCCAAAATGTGGAGTGACCAAGGAGCCATGGGGGAACGGTTTTGTTTCCTACTATGATTTGTCATGTTTCTTTTACAGGTTCTGCTACTCAACAAAGTAGTTCCTTACGAACTTTCTTCCTAAAGATGCTTAAGATTGTGTGGGGGATACAAAGATCAGCAAAATAGTCTCTATGCTCAAGTAATTAATAAGCTAGTGGGAAAACTGGAAGGAGTGCAATTTTCACCACACACGCCCTTTCAAAGGCTCTGTCCCATCCTACAAGTCCTCCAAAGCTGAGGGGGCCTCCTAAAACTTCCCCATCTCGTTACTTCATTGTCAAAAACCACTTATCTCGTGGCAGTTCAGAGAGGGCACTACTGAAATAGTGAGCAGGTAGGTTTTGCCCCTACAGTCTAACCATGCTCCAATTCCCACTTCCCTCCTCAACTCCCCAGCTTCAGTGGAGACCTTGAAGAATGAACTCTTTAGGCCCATGGCAATTCATATCCTCATATTTATTAAGTGTTGCCCAGGTTCCAAATTCAAAGTGGGAAATAAGGTGCCAGCAAATGGAAGTCCTGATGTGCACATTCTCATTTTCAAATTATTTTCTCTCCTCTCTCTTTTCTCCTACATTCTTACTTATACTTTCTTCATTTAAAAGATTCACTTTGAGCACCATCCCAAATGCTCCCATGGAGGCTAATAAATATGTTTTGCTTGTCCCTGGCTATGAGTCCTTTAGTGTAAAGGTTACATGGTAAATATTTTCTACCCAAATGTCAAAACAACCATGGACTTCCCTGAGGGGACTGTTTTTCAAAAACTCTGTGAAATCAGGTTGGCAGGCCAGGAAAGACATAATGCTGCCGCCACATGTATCCCTCACAGGAACACTTGGGAACAGCCCAAAATGGGGTTCCTGGGGGTTTCTAAGGCATCATAGGTGGCAGGTACAACCCCCCACCCACTCCCAGCTAAGACCTTCACACCATTTCTTCATTTTTCCTGACAAAGAAAATCTCCAGATGTTCACACCTCACTCAAAAGGAATAGTTAGGCTTAAAAAAAACCTTCTGTAGGGAGAACTCACACACCTTTGTGGCCTTATTCTCAAGCTCCACCACGCAAATATAGTAACAGCAGCTTTCCTACAAATGCTCTTCCCTTTGCAGAATTCTGCAGTACTGCACCACCACAGGGTAAATCTGGCGTAGGAATTCAGATGGGTGGGCAGATTCTGGCACCCTTTTCATGCAAACTTTCCCTCCCTTCTTAGAAAGGGAAAAGGAAGAAGACAGAAAGAAGAGAACATATGAGAAGCTTACTAACTTGTCCATAGCTTTCCTTCCCTCTGCCCGACCCAGAGGGTTTTGGTCTTGCCTATTTTCCATTCACTAGTGTTCTGAAAAAGGAAAGGAAAAGTCATACTGGAAGATTCTACAGAGAAAATCAGTGAGAATAAAAGAAAAACTGCCCCAAGGGGCCATGTGAGAGGAGGGTCACGTGGCATACTAGGAAGTAAGGTACAGAAGAGGGAACCTGGAGAAGAGGTGACTTAAAGACAAGTGAATGCTAGACAATAGTACTCTTCCTGACGAGGTGAATGAAGAATTCCTGCAAGTTTCCTTAAGCCAAACAGTGGAAGACAATGGTCGATGTTAGCATACTTTACCTCAGCCTCTGTACTTGAACGTCCTTAAGTGATTGAGATACACACAAAAGGAGATTTGAATTTTTATTGGCACTATGATTCTTTAATTGTGATATGTTGTAGAAGTTTTCTAAGCCTGTCCACAGAGTAGCTCCATACATATTTGAACTATCTACTCATCTCTTCTCAGACCTCCAGTGATATTTTGTCCCATTCAGCTACCTCCTGTGAATTGTCCTTCAACGCTATCTTTCCCTTCTCTTCCTCAGAAGAGGCACCCTTGACCTTGAATAGTTTCTATCCAGAGCACTAACCAAATGGAGACTTGGCCAGAAAAACGTCTGAACCAATGAAAAGTTATGGACTCTTTGATTGAGGTAATTACCATCTTTTTCCTGCCCTTCCAGATTTACCTTTCTCCATCCTGGTCTAGGCCCCTGGGGCTGATCTGTATGGCCTGACTAATGGAACCCCTTGCCTTGTGACTTCCAAGTTGAGTTTGACCAGTGGAGAGCACCAGGAGATCTAAGGATAAGAGTGGGACTGGTTATTTATTACCAAACTTGTTTCCTGGTATCCAGGAGTGACCCTCAACCAAAGGCAAGCCTCAGTCAGGAGACACCCCCACACACAGCTCTCCTGCCCAGATTCTGGTAGCCACTCTTCCCTGTAGTCACTCAGGCCTGGGGTTTACTAACTCTGGAGTTTGGTGCTATCCCTTGTGGGTTTTCCTTGCTCCTCACCCATATCCTTGCAAACAGTCTATTAGACTTTCCTCAAATTACCCAATTAGAGTCTACCATCTGTTTCCAGCTGGGACCCTGACTGACACAGTTGGCAGAATGAAATTTAGCCTATCCAGAAGGTGTAAATAAAATAATGTGCTTTTATTAAGCTGTCATAAAAATAAATGTGGGCTGAGAAAAAAAATCTTGTTTGACTTACGATATATAAAAAAGCATGAAATTGTAACAAATAAACCATTACCAGTTATACAGATTTCCTCTACTTAGAAAGCCTATACTTCTGATCACTGGGAGTATTGCACGAAAGCCTGTTAAAAACCTTGTACAATCATCTTTCTTTTTAAACTTGTAAAAAACCCCAAATACTGCTTTCAGCAAAGGAGCTGAGAAGGGTATAAATTATAACCCTAATAGACTATGAAAGGGATCTGGTTGGGATAAGTATAGATTATAAAGAAACAAAAAATGAAATAGAAGAATTAAAATCTGCATTAGAAGCAATAAAAAGCAGAATTGTCACTGAATAAAATCAAGTCAGTGGATGTAAAAAATTCATTTGAGGAGCTTTATCATAACACAGAGGAAACTTATGCAGAGCATCAGCTGAAAATAAGCTGATATCTAAGGGAAGTAACTAAACAGGCCAGAGATAAATATTCAATAGGCAAAGCTTTCCAATATATCAGAATATTTAGAAAATATAGTAGGAAAAGATTCCATTTGTGTTAAAAAAAAACATTGTATTTAATTATATTTATTTAATGTATTTGTTTATATTAATAAACTGATTTATGGGGTTGTATGAAGAAACTTGAAAAGTTTTATTTAATTATAACAAATAAATGGAATGATGTTATTTTATTGGATAGGAAAATTAACTATTGTAAAAATATTCACAAATTAGTGTGGAAGTTTAAATACAATAACATTCAAAAATCCTAAGGGGACTTTTGTTTGGTATAGAGTGAAAGAGAGAAGGACTTGACAAATGACTCCAAATTTATATAAGAAGATGTGCAGAAAAATAAAGTTTTGAAAAACAAGTTCAAAGAAAAAAGACTTACCTAAGTTACACTATAAAATTGTAATAATTAAAACATTATATTTCTTTCACAATAATGGAAAAGGACAACACATGAAACAAAACAGATATTCTAAAAACAACAATATAAGTATATAATGAGATGGAACCAGAACGCAATGGAGGAGAGAGATTATTCAGTAATTGGTACTGAAAAAAGTAGATTAACTTTTTTAAAAAATGTGTTCAACTTTACCTCATGTTACACCAAAACCAATTCCAAATGGATTAAAGAATTACATTTTTAAAATTATACTGTAAAAAGGTAGAAAAATTAATAAATAGACATAAGATCTTGGATTGAGAAAAAATTTTCTACATAAAAGTTATGAGAAAAGACCTAATGAAACAATTAGTTTAAAAACTTAACTTCTGTATGACGAAAGTCATTAGAGTAAGGGTAGATTTCTGTAACCAAGAGTCAACAACTCTGACTTTACAACAAAGTATTTTATGCGCTATCACCTGAGAGTCCAAGGTCTGCCATTCAAGATCACCCAAGTTTTTTCCAATTCCCTGCTCTGCCATCTTCTAGGGCACTGCTGTTGGCTGCACGGTTACAACTGGGCCTGTGCCACATCTGGGTTCCCAGCCGGTCAGCAGGGGGTAGGCTGTGAAGGAAGCACTCCCACTGTCTTACAGGCATAGTCAGACAACAGTAAACATCACTTCGGCTCACATCTCATTGGCAGAGAGTTAGCCACATGGTTCTGTTTAACTGCTAAGAAGGCTGGAACATGTATGTAGTCTCTAGCAAGAGGCCACATGTCTAGCTATACTAAACTATGGGAAAGGAGAGAACAAATTGAGTTGGAAAACAGAAATACCTACCACACCACTCCAAAGACAACTGAAAGGCAGAGAGCAAACCAAAGAAAAATATGTGCAGCAAATCTAAAAAATAATTGTCATCATTATAGTATAAAGAATTCAGTATCACAAATCAAAAAGAAAAACACCAATGCACCAATTTAAAAAATGGGCAAAGGACATAAACAATATAAACGTCCAATAAACATGAAAATTAGACAGCATTGCTTGTAATAAAAGACATTTAAATTGGGACAATTAAATGCCACTGTTTATCAATCTCTTCATCAAAATCTTTCTTAATGGTCATTCTCAATGATGGCACAATATGGTAAGACCACTTTGGTGGAGTACAAATCAGATCATTCAGCCTTTATGAAATGTACCTGGTTAATATATACCAAGAGCTTTAACCATGCTCTTCTGGAACCCTGAGTCCACATGAGAAATCTACCTAAGGAAGAAACCCAAGATGAGGTCAAAGAGGCATGCAAGTGTGTTCACAGAACAACCAGTTGGAAATAACCTAAATGCCTGGCAATAAGAGAGTGGTTAAATGAATTATGTGTAGGGAGTAAATGTATTACTATCTCTATGTTCCCATATTGCTTTATGGATGACCTCTGTCCACCTCCCCATGTGGGAAGTGCTGGAGAGGACAATATAGGAATTTCTTCACTCCTTTCTTATTCCTTTCCCAGAGAGAAGCAGCTGATTTGTTTTCAGAGAGCATCGTATCCTTTGGGTCATATTCCACATAGACAGAGTTAGCAGGAACCATGCTCTGTCTTCTCATACTTAGGTTTCTTAGGAAAGGTCAGGCCTCCACCTCTGCTGCTTCAGAAGTGGTGTGGTCTGCATGGTGGTCATGCACACAATCAAGACATGCGCTCTCCCAGATTCTCCCTTATATCCTACTTGGACCTAGGAGACAGGTCTAAAACTTCCATGCAGGTGGCTAGTTAAGTGTCTTGGAATTCACTATATTAACTCAGTTATTGAGACAGAGCATCTAGTATTGGGTATGGGGAGTGGAGAAGCCTCAGATCCTAGTTTCCTTCTATGAGCTAAATTCTCTAGGAACTTCTGAATTCTGAGAATTATGGGGCCCTGACTGATAAGGGTTCTTTGTTCCCTACATGATTCCCTGTGCCCATTTTCTACTGGTCGGAACATGCAGGGAGCAGCACTCTAAACCTCCAACGCTGGGGGACATCTGTAAGTACAATAATATCCATTTTGTTTGAGAATTATGTTTATTTTTATAGGAAAATGCTATTAGGAAAATATTACATGATAGCTGATGGAAAGGCAAGTAACAGACTTTCCATTGCAACAACATAGCAAGCCAAAAAAATCTTTCCAGAAAAAAAGCATATAAAAATGATGGGTACTATGTTGAATAATAATGGCAAGAGTGGGCATCCTTGTCGTGTTCCTGATCTTAAGGGAAAGGCTTCCAGCTTTTCCCCATTGAGAATAATGCTTGCAGTAGGCTTTTCATAGATGGCTTTTATGAGATTGAGAAATGTACCCTCTATTCCTACACTCTGAAGGGTTTTAATCAGGAAAGGATGCTGTATTTTGTCAAATGCTTTTTCTGCATCAATTGAGAGGATCATATGGTTCTTGAGTCTTTTCTTGTTGATATGATGTATCACATTGATTGATTTGCNTCAGAAATCAGTTGCACTTCTATACACGAATAATGAGACTGAAGAAAGAGAAATTAGGGAATCCATCCCATTTACAATAGCACCCAAAATCATACGTTACCTTGGAATTAACTTAACCAGAGACATAAAGGATCTATATACTAGAAACTATAGATCACTTTTGAAAGATATTGAGGAAGACATAAAAAGATGGAAAAATATTCCATGCTCATGGATTGGAAGAATTAACATAGTTAAAATGTCCATACTACCCAGAGCAATCTACACTTTCAATGCTNCTACACTTTCAATGCCATCCCGATCAAAATACCAATGACATTTTTCAAAGAACTGGAACAAACAGCCCTTAAATTTGTGTGGAACCAGAAAAGGCCCCGCGAATCGCCAAGGAATTTGAAAAGGAAAAACAAAGCTGGGGGCATCACAATGCCGGATTTCGAGCTGTACTACAAAGCTGTGATCACAAAGACAGCATGGTACTGGCACAAAAACAGACACATAGACCAATGGAACAGAATAGAGAACCCAGAAATGGACCCTCGGCTCTTTGGGCAACTAATCTTTGATAAAGCAGGAAAAAACATCCGGTGGAAAAAAGACAGTCTCTTCAATAAATGGTGCTGGGAAAATTGGACAGCTACATGCAAAAGAATGAAACTTGACCACTCTCTCACACCATACACAAAAATAAACTCCAAATGGATGAAAGACCTCAATGTGAGACAGGAATCCATCAAAATTCTAGAGGAGAACATAGGCAACAACTTCTATGACATCGGCCAGAGCAACCTTTTTCACGACACATCTCCAAAGGCAAGAGAAATAAAAGATAAAATGAACTTATGGGACTTTATCAGGATAAAAAGCTTCTGCACAGCCAAGGAAACAGTCAAAAAAACTAAGAGGCAGCCCACGGAATGGGAGAATATATTTGCAAATGATACTACAGATAAAAGACTGGTATCCAAGAGCTACAAAGAACTTCTCAAACTCAGTACGCGAGAAACAAATAAACAAATCATAAAATGGGCAGAAGATATGAACAGACACTTTTCCAATGAAGACATACAAATGGCTAACAGACACATGAAAAAATGTTCAAAATCATTAGCCATCAGGGAAATTCAAATCAAAACCACACTGAGATACCACCTTACGCCAGTTAGAATGGCAAAGATAGACAAGGCAAGAAACAACAATTGTTGGAGAGNGTTGGAGAGGATGTGGACAAAGGGGATCCCTCCTACATTGTTGGTGGGAATGCAAGTTGGTACAGCCACTCTGCAAAACAGTGTGGAGGTCCCTTAAAAAGTTAAAAATTGAGCTACCCTATGATCCAGCCATCACACTACTGCGTATTTACCCCAAAGATACAGACGTAGTGAAGAGGAGGGCCACATGCACCCCAATGTTCATAGCAGCTTTATCCACAATAGCTAAATCGTGGAAGGACCCGAGACAGATGACTGGATTAAGAATTTGTGGTCCATATATACAATGGAATATTACTCAGCTATCAAAAAGAACGATTTCTCAACATTTGCTGCAACATGGATGGCACTGGAGGAGATAATGCTAAGTGAAATAAGTCAAGCAGAGAAAGACAATTATATGGTTTCTCTCATCTATGGAACATAAGAACTAGGAAGATTGGTAGGAGAAGAAAGGGATAAAGAAAGGCGGGATAATCAGAAGGGGGAATGAAGCACGAGAGACTATGGACTCTGAGAAACAAACTGAGGGCTTCAGAGGGGAGGGGCGTGGGGGAATGGGATAGGCTGGTGATGGGTGGCGGGGAGGGCACGTATTGCGTGGTGCACTGGGTGTTATACGCAAACTAATGAATCATCGAACTTTACATCAGAAACCAGAGATGTACTGTATGGTGACTAACATAATATAATAAAAAAATATTTAAAAAAATGATGGGTAATTTTTTAAATATGTTCAAGCTATAAATGAACTGCAATGAAAATAAGTGAAGTCCTCACAGGTCAGGTCCTATTGGACAGAAGAGATAAGCACCTCATAAAGCTGGTGGCTTTGGCTTTCATAGGCTATCTGGGATTGAAGGAGAAAAAGGTTGGGCTACTTACAAAGCAGGGGTTGTAACAGAGACCCTCCCATGTACAGCTGGTAACAGAAGGCAACTCTTTTGATGGGTAAACATGAAACTTCTCTGCCACCACCCATTAGGAGGTGATTAAGAAAAACATCCAATCTCAATCTTGGCTTGTAGGGGAGCAGACAAAAACTTCCACGAGAATTTGTAACCACAAGGCAGTCTTCACATAGGTTTGGGGCTGGAATTCACATGATGGTATGGCCCCAAATACCTAAGCCACTAATTTGGTTTAAAGTATTCCCAGGTATCTTGCAGAATCACACACAAATCCTCTCTGGGGAATCATACCACAGAAAAAAGTATGAAGGATCATGAGCTCTCTCCCTTTCAGGCATGCTGACATGCACACACACACACACACACACACACACACACACACACCTGTGTACACACGCATATTTGAGACTTAAGCCACCATGAACAATTATTCATAGAAACAAAAATCAGGCAATTAGATCTACAAAGATGGCAGATATTCAAGTAAACAGATTCAGAATAGGAAATAAGTATATGTTTAACATTTTAAATAAATAAAAGCAATGGATAAAAGCATGACTAAGGAATAAGAGACTGAAAATGAGCAGTCAGGCAGATTAGCAAGAGAAAAACAGAACTTCTAGAAATTAAAAGCAGAGTGAATACAATCAGAAATGTAATGAATGGGTTAAAAAGATTAGACATTCAGCAATTCCAATCTCAGGAATGCATCGTAAGGAAACAATTAACAGAAGCAAAAAACCCTATCACTGACATGCTCATTGTGACAATTTCTACAAAGAAGAGCATGGAAATAATCTGTGTGGTCAATAATGTTTCCATTAAATAAACATTTATTAAGCTTTTTTAAAAAGCAGATTAGACAGTTGAAGAAAGAATTAGTCAATTAACTTGGGTTAATATCTTCTAGTAACATCTACAAGTATGTTTTTATATTTGGTATTTTATGTCTATATAATTTGCCTTTGATTTCAATTACAAAGCACATTTATTTATAAATTCACATTATCCTGACAGTAACCCCATGGGATTTCCAAGGTAGACATTAATTCCCCAAATAGTTTGTAAAGTCTTTGAAAGCAGACACTAAAATGTATTTTTTGGTCTTCTGCAAATGATCACACGCAATCTGTTGAATAAATATAGTTAAATCTATTCCATACTTCTCAAATTTGTAATAAAATAACTATTCTTTCTTTAAATGTCTTTCCCCAGTGTAAAAGTAGCTTTTTTTTTCACGAGTGATATTGAAATCCTGAAATTGAAGTTTCTAGAAAGCAAATATGTGTAAAGACCACTTTTTTGGTGCCTAGAGTCCCAGATGTACCCTAACACAGTATTTGCTTTTGGGCAAAAGAAGAGGTATAGTTGAATTAGGTAAATATTGATTGAGTGTCTACCAAGTGCCAGACATTGTTTGGTAATTTACATATGTTATAATCTCATTAGTCTTTTGAGAAAATGCCCAAGTGATTTTTGTGTGTATGACACAATGGATAAAAGAATCATTTATTAGGTGCTGTGTTTTGTGTCAGGCATTGTGCTAGTTACGCTACATATATTTTTCTTCTTCAAATAGTTAACCAGCTTTCCAGCATTTATGTGGATTATTCTCACAGAAATTTCTCCCACAGGAGGCAGAACGCCATTAGAATAACACCCGAAGTCTGCTCAGACCCAATAACTTCTCCAAGATTCACGGTGGCAAGAGAGGGCATAATGAAGGGAAAGTCCAGCCAGCCTTCCCCACAGCCTGTGTTAGATGGGACTAGGGGGTCAATAGATTCTACTCCCCAAAGTGAATGTGACTAGCAGCAGTTCAGTGGGGGCATTATCTTAGAGGGAGGGAGAAACTACAGACCAAGGTCACTATTTTAAGAGCCTGTAATGGATCTGTAGTCTTTTGCTCACCTCTTGTTTTAACTTCATTAGTGGAAATTATGTATTTAGGGTCTGCCAGAACCTCCTAGAAAAACCCAAAGAAGTCATTCAAGAAAATAAAACCTAATAGATTGGGGTGGCCAAGAACAGTTTGGAACCCAAGCCAGGATCATGGCAGGAGTCCAACACTGAAGCTGGCCTGACCTGGGTTATAGAGTACACAGAACAATGAAGTCTGAGTGGAGACAGCCCTTCCTTCCCCACAAATCTAGGCAACAGCTTTAAAAAGAGTAACAATAACAACAAATGTCTGTGTGGTACTTACTTTATTCTAAGCACTGTTCTAAGTGACATATGTACATACATCAAATCCTTTTTGGTGAGTACCATCATCTGTCCCATTTTTAGATGAGGACATATCTGCTAAGATCATGGGTGCTCTGTGACACAGCCAGCTTCAATGCAGGCAGTCTGGCTCATCACCACTAGCTCTACCACCTCTCACACACCAATCAGACATTCTTATTACAAGGATGTACAAAGGACTTTGGTGACTGAGACGTAATATGCAACATGGCTATTCCATATTAGTTGTACTGGGTGCTTACAGAGTGAGGGCTCCTGAGAGAGTTATGTCTGGGAGCCTTATTCACCTTACTTGCACATCTAACTTGGAGAAGTGTGACTCTCAGTCATTAGAGTTCAGTTTCTGTTTATGCCAGATTAAATGCACTCATTCATTCAAATATCTTTACAAAAGAGCCAGTGCAATGTCCACAATAGCCAAAATATGGAAAGACCCCTGACGTCCCTCGACCGATGAATGGATAAAAATATGGTATATCCATATACACAACTGAATATTACTCAGCCTTCAAAAAGAATGAAATCTTGCTATTTGCAATGTAATGGAACTAGAATGTATTATGCTAAGCCAAATAAGTCACTCAGAGAAAGAAATACCGCATGATTTCACTCATATGTGGAATTTAAGAAACAAAACAGATGAACATTGGGGGAGGGAAGGAAAAATAAAATAAGATAAAAACAGAAAAGGAGGCAAACCATAAGAGACTCTTAACTATAGGGAACAAACTGAGAGTTGCTGGAGGGGAGGAGGGTGGGGGAATTGGTAACTGGGTGATGGGCATTAAGGAGGGCACTTGATATAATGAGCACTGGGTATTATATACAACTGATGAAGCACTAAATTTTAACCCGGGAACTAATAATACTCTATATGTTAACCAACTTGAATTTAAATTAAAAAAAAAAAAGAACCAGTGTTCCTGTGCAAACCTCTCCTGTGATCACACTGTGATCTGTGCCTGTGGTTGCCCTCCCCTGACCATGGATCATGCATCAGAAGCTGATTATCTGACTTTTCCTTAACCCATGGTTTCAAATAAGGAACGCTTTCTGGATTTGCAGGAGTGGTAGAAGATCATTTACTTTGTTTCCCTAGAGGTCTTTCTCTTTTCTGTAAAATCCTCTTCCTCTACCCCCATTGCCCCTGGTCCTTTAATCCCTCTAAGATATCCACCTCTATTATAATCATGTTATGTCCATAACTTCCAGCAACAAGTAGTAGCAGAGCCCTTAAAATGTATGGAATATGTGAACTTCTCTGATGACACCAGAGAAAGGGGCAGCTGGTGAGAATGGCCAATGAGCATGTGCAGGGGAGTGTGAATATAGGCAACCAGCGGTGTGATCTGGAGAAGAAAGCGTACAATACATACACAGTGGGCAACAGAAGTAACCAAAAGAGAGTAAATCAGGAGAGTTCCCAGACATTACTGAAAAATGATGGGCCTGAGAAATGACCTGGAGGCCGAGAAGCCTGATAATTGCTTTACTGTCCCAACGTTCTTTTCTCCAACCTCGTTTCTTCCATCTCTTCTACCTCTAAAACCTCTGTCTTGGTAATCAGAGCAGATGCTCAGTACCAAGAAGTGATTGACTCCTTCCTCATTTCCTTTTAGCACTCAGAACCTTCCTCTTACCATAAAGTTTGAGCATTAAAATTGAGTCACTTCTTATATAAATAGAGAAATCTATTTGGAAACAGATATAGAGCCTGTCCATCAAGCTGTTGCCGAATTCAAACCAGCTCATTTAAATTACTACTGAATTTGTAGTCAGTGAGTAGCGTGTCCACCATGCAAACTCTTCTGATGGTGGAGTAGAAGACGTTGAGTGTCGTGTCACAGAAATTAAGTTTCATCCCCACACTGCCTTTCTGTCTTCCCATGGAGAACAACGCTATGAATCCCAAATAATGCCTGATATGTCTTACCCACTCCTTCTGTTTGTGGTCATGATTGATTCTGAACTGAGCGCTAGTGTCTGTCTCATTACATTGGCCTCAGAGTACTGTCAAGTTTGTTTTCAGAGGAAACTTTTCAAACTATGTAATAGGCCCCAATAACAACAAAAAAAAGAATGTTGACAGCCAGAAAGAGAAGCAAGGTGCATTACTATGGCATTGGCATCCTTCTTTAGAGATCAGGAGAAATATGACAAGCGTGACTCCTATTATTGTTGTAGCATATTGCATTCAGCTATGATGAAGCGGCCTGTGCAAGTGTATCCTGAGGTATTTCCACTTCATGCATTTGGCATTGTTATTAGTTATTGCTCTTAAGATACATTGGTCTGTTTACTCCTCATGTTTCCTCACAGAGAAAATGTTAACCATGGAAAAAGAATATTTGATGTTACAAATTATCTAGCTTGCTAGACTCATTTCCCTTTTAGTATGCAATTATTTGTTTAGCTTCCCTTAGCAAATGAAATTTCAAGGGCATTTCAAGGAATATAAATAATATAAAAAGGGAAGTAGAGCCCCAAAGAATGTTTCTTTCTTTCTTTTTTCTTTTTTTTTTTTTTTTTGGTATTCAGGAGCAGCACTGAGTCATGCATATATGAATCAACAAAATCAGGTTAGCTAAGAAATTGGAAATTGCACTCCACTAGAACATTTGTCTTGCTCTAGAGATCTTTGTTACGGATTTGAAGGACTAATAAAAAATCACCAGCATGACTGGAACAGATGTTTTTTATGGACTTGGGTTGTTAATAGTCTTTTTAGCTTCTCCTAAGGACTTAAGCAGATTCCTCACTTGTCCTCAATACTGAAATTATGTTAACATTGTCCAAAATGTACACTAACAAGGTATATTTAAAATGCCATAAATTGGAATGGGGATACTGGAGACTTCAACAAAGCAGAATAAATTTTAAAAGCAGCAAAGAGAGAGAGATGTTAGACAAATAGATCAATGAATACATAGAAGATACGGGATATAAATAAAGAGATTTCAGATGGATCAATAAGAGCATGAAATAGACAAAATAATAAATAATTAGCTAATCACCATTTTCTTCTTATTGCACTAGGTAACCCCTTTCTCCAGCAGAAATTACCAGGATCATAGGAAACACAGAGTAGAAAATAAACTCAAAATGCTGCTCCTATATTGACTTTGATGGTGTGCCTAGAAGAGCTTACCCTAAGAATTCATATGCAACACTCTTTCTTTCTAGGCCCTTATAAGTCTTTCCCAGTGGAGGCCAAAATTGATCAATTTTTCAGAGACCAAAATAGGTAAGAAACAGCAGCTAACAAGTTTCCTGGTGTCAAGGGGATGACTGTTTGTTGCCATCTTTCAAACTGCATGAGTAGGTGCAAATGGGGCACCTGCCCCCAGCCTTGCCCTCTCTGCCCATCTCAGTTGGAACACACTCCTGCTGGGCATGCCCAGTCCCATTCAGCTTAAGGCCATGTTGCCATCTGCTTCAATTCCTGGTGTTGCCCACAATTTATTTCCTCTCATTAATGAGTGATGGTACAGGATAAGAGGCAAAATAAAGCTTAGTAGTACAGGACAATGCTGAGCACTTTCTCCTTCTCCATTAATTCCAAAGAGATGGTTTTGATGCTGGTTTCAGGGCCGGTTCCCCACCGGAAAGCCGTGTAGACTTGAATGAGCTTACTAAGCTCTGAGCCTCAGTTTAACTCCTCTGTAAAATCAGGGTATGTATTTTCTCTCTCAAGATTGTTGTGAGGTATGAATGAGTAATTCACATGGAAGTGTCTAAAATTGTAGTGGGACATGGTAAGCAGTCAATAAATGGTAATTACTACCAGTCGTTTATTCACCAATTCTGCAAGCATATTTTGAGCTTTCCCCAAGCATATGTTAACTTATATGAAGTTATGAAGATAGAGAAAAATAAAGACAAGACACTGACCTTTCAAAAAGCTCCTATTCTAACAGAAGAAGCAAACATGTGGACAAATATTTATTCTTCATAATATATAATTAAATGTTCCAAGAAAGTCATACCTGCACTTAGAGTTTGAAAATAAGGGGGGGGGGCGGGTGGCAAAAAGCTACTTTAAAAAAATGATGGCTGTCTTTCTTGAAATTTGATGAAAATCATCAACGCACAGATTTAAGAACCTCACCTAAGCCCGAGCCAGGAAAATAAAGAAGAAAAATAGAAAATTATGCCAAAAAACATTATAGTCACATTGAAGAAATGGGGGGGGGGGAAAGAAAGAAAATAAAATTTTTAAAGTATTCAGAGGAAAAAAGACAAATTACAGGGGAGCAACAATAAAAATGATTTCTTATTTCTGATCAGAAATAATCCAAGCCAGTCGAAAATGAATCATATCATTAAATCCCTGAGAGAAAATTAAAACTCTCAGCTAAGAATTCTATAACCAATGACAATATATTTCAAAATTGAAGATGAGGGGCACCCAGGTGGTTCAGTGGGTTAAGGGTCTGACTCTTGGTTTCCGTTCAGACCTTCATCTCAGGGTTGTGAGATCAAGCCCCTCATCGGGCAGCAGGCTGCTCAGTGCTGAGTCTACTTGAGAGATTCTCTCTCTCCCTCTTCCTTCACCTCTGCCCCCCCCACTTGTGCTCTCACGCATGTGTGCTCTCACTCTCTCCCTCAAATAAATATTTTTTTAAAAATTGAAGATGAAAAATAGGTTTGAATAAGCAAAAGTGGAGAGAATCCTTGGCCAGCAGATCAAGAAAAATTAAAGAAAATTCTTCAGGCTGAAGGGAAATAATATCAGATGGAAAGTCAGATCTATAGGAAGAAATGAAGAACACAAAATGGTAAAATCGTGGGGAAATAGAATATTTTCTTTCCTTAATCTCTTTAAAAGATAAAAATAAGGTAACTGTAGGATTAGTAATATATTAATACCACGTCACATATTGAGGTGCCTGGCTGGTTCAGTGAGAGGAGAATGCGACTCTTCATCTTATGATCATGAGTTCGAACCCCACATTGGGTGTAGATATGACTTAAATAAATAAACTTTAGGAAAGGAATACATGTCTCATACTTAACAACATTTGTACAAAGGAAGGGAGGGAAGTAAGTGGACATATGAGGCTCTCACATTAAACATGAAGTGGTATAACAACTTAAGATAGACTGTGAGACGTAAAGGAGTACTGTAATTCCTGGAGCAACTAGTAAAAAATAAATAAGGCAAGCAAAGTAGGATAGCTAAAAGTTAGGAGTGGGGACAAAATGGAATAAGAAAAATACTGATTAATCCAAAAGAAGCTGAAAGCAGAGAAACAAAAACAGAGGGGACAAATAGAAAATAAGTAGTAAAATGGTAGATTTAAACTCAGCAATAGGAGTAATTGCGTTAAATGTGAATGGATACATACAACAACTGAAAACCAGAGATTGTCAAATAGATGAGGAAAAGCAGAGTTACAACTATAAGACACACAGTTGAAATATAAAAATACAAATGGTTGAAGGTAAAAGGGAGAAAGAAGATATACCATGCAAATGTAAACATGCAAAAGCAGGTATGACTGTATTTATATCAGATAAAATGGAATTCAAAACAAGGGATGTTACTGGAAATAAAAGAAAGCATCTGATAATGATAAATGGGTCAATTCATGGGGTGCCTGGGTGGCTCAGTCAGTTAAGCATCTGCCTTCAGCTCAGTCATGATCTCAGGGTCCTGGGATTGAGCCCCATGTCAGGCTCCCTGCTCAGTGGGGAGTCTGCTTTTCCCTCTCCCTCTGCCCCTCTCCCCCTGTTCATTCTCGCTCTCTCTCTCATTCTGTCTCATTTAAAGAGGTAATGAAGATAAAATGAAGTCATATGGGTGGGTCATGATCTAATATGACTGATGTCCTTACAATAAAAAGAAATTAGGACACAGACACACACACCAACCCAGAGGCAACCATGTGAGGCCACAACGAGGAGGCAGCCATCTGCAAGCCAAGGAAAGAGACCTTAGAAAAAGCAAACTTATGAACACCTTGATCTTGGACTTCTAGCCTCTAAAACTGTGAGAAAATAAATTGTTGTTTAAGTCACACAGTCTGTGGTATTTTGCTATGATAGCCCTATCAAACTAGCACAGATTTCAATTCTCCTTGAGTCGATCTACGGATGCAATGCTATTGTAATCAGAATCCAAGTGGGCATTTGTGTAGAATTTAACAAGCTGGAGAGGAATTAAAAAATGAAGCATTCATGTGAAACCCAAAACGATCTTGAAAAAGAACATCAAGATGTACATTACCTGATTTGAAGACCTACCATAAAAACCACTGTAGTTCTAGGCAGTGCATAATAAGATAGACAAATAGAACAAAGGAAACACCAATAGACCTATATGTACACTATCAGCATATGTAAACAATCAAAGGCACCAAGGAATTCAGTGGGTATAGGAATCTTTTCAACAAATTACTCTGGAACAAGTAGATAATCATATGGGGAAAATATGAATTTCAACTCCTACCTCACACCATACACAAATATTAATTTGAGATAGATCACAGACATAATCACCAAAGTAAAAACTACAAAGCTTCTAGGAAAAAAAACTTGGAAGAATATTTTCATGATCTTGGGGTGGGCAAAAATTCCTTGGGCAAGACTTGGAGAGTATTAACTAGAAAATTTTAATAACAAATCGAACCTTACCAAAATGTAAAGCTCTGTTTGTCAAGACAAAAAAAAAAAAGGAAAATAAACAGTCAAAGCAGAAGTGGGGGAAACATTTATAACACATGCATAGATCAAAGGACTTATGATCAGAATATATAAAGACCTCCCACTAATCAATAGTAAGAAGCCAGCTCAGCTAAAATATCAGCAAAAGATTTGAACAAACTCTTCCAAAACAAAGCATGTGAATGGCCAATACTCGATGAAAAGATTCTCAATGGGCTAGGAGACTATTTCAGTGGCTTGGACAAGAGTAGTGTCAAAGGTGAAGAGTGGTCACGGTTTGGATATATTTGAAAGCAGAGCCAGCAGGATTTGTTGGTAGATTGTATGTGAGGTATGAGAGAAAGAAAGAGGTCAAGAATGTTTCTCAGTTTTTAGCCTGAGCTCTGTTAGGATTTGAACCCAGTCAGTATTGCTCCAGAGCTAGCAAGTACTTATAGCTGCCTTCTTCCCCCAGAGCTCCTGATACTCATTACTGATGCCTGTCCACTACAGCTCAGCATGCTGACAGGCCCTGCAGCTTCATGAATCATTCAGGCCCACCTATCACCTTCTCCTTAGAATCTGCCTTTCCTACATCATTGTCTCTGGTCAAATCTAGTTTGTGTCTTTCTCCCCAGTTCCTTTGGATTTGATGCTCACTTGGATCCTCTGGTCCTCAACTACACCTCTGTCCATAGACTGTCTTTTTGGATTCTACACTCTCCCACCCCCATGCTCCATGCCCTGAGGTCTCAGGTTACTGCAAACTCACACCTTTGCAACAAACCCCAGGTCTAGCAAGGGCCCATGACAGCTTCTACTGACCAGAAGAGAAGTTCCAAAAATCATAAGGTTTCAAGGGAAGTCTAGGGAAACCCATGTCTTGCACAATGTACCCAGCTGAAGGGCTAAGTTGGGGCTGAAATCCAACCCATGCTCTAGTCTCAAGATCTGAGTCCCAGTGCTAGGCTGCAACCTACAGGAAGCAGTCCCTTTTCCCCAACTGATTTACTCAAAGAAGAGGTCTTTTACATAAGGCACTTTTTCTAATTTGCCCAAAGGCATCATGCATACAGAAGAAGTCCCTATTTCATAGCCAGACAGGCATGACTCTGATTCACAAAAGCTGGACTTTTTTTTTCTAGGAACAACAGTAAGAACCTTAATAAAGCACTTTAAACTGCTGTCTCTCTTGCTTAGAATTTTTTTTAAAGAATTTAAGTTGAAAGAGGAAACTAAACTTCATTGATATCAGCATATCAGAAGGCAGTGTTCCTAGGTAGCATCTTTGTTTTGTCCCACATCGGCATGTCACTGTTTCTCCTCCACTCCAGAAGTGTAAACAGCTTTTGTTTATTTCTCCTGAACATCATTCCTTTTTCTCTGATATTGTCCCGATTGAACCTGAGAAGCTGACATAACTGTGCAACTCATATCTAGTGAAAGTTGAACTTTGAACAGTAACTGGAGATCTGAGCAGATAAAGGCATCTGACAGGAGTTTGTACTTGACAACACTAGCATCCCTTCCCTTTTGAATAATAATATAACGAGTTCAACACTCAATGTTTTCCTGCTGTTGCAATGGTGAAATCAAGTGTTGGTATGACCTGTTTATCTGGTAAAAACTCCATTAATTTGTGCCCAGACTCATTAATTGCTCTTAATTCACATTTGACCATTGTATCTGGTCCCTGACCTCTGGTCCCATTTTTGCACGGAAATCTCCCTTTCAGTAAAAACACTTCATGCTCTGGCATATAGCCACTTACTGTTGATTGTCACTAGGACTTTCCTGTCACCACAGCTGCTGAATTTCTTTGAACACATTTCAGCAATAGGCTCCAGAAGGCTTCTTTTTTAAGATAAAATTTTTTTTAAAAAAAGTCTGTCTATAAATCCTGATAAGCTCTTCCCACATTATTATAATTCATGCAGGAAGGCCTGTGGTGGCGTAAATAGCACTGAACTGGATGCAATGCACACACTAGGTACTCAGTGAGTTTTTCTTAAATGAGAGAGTAGTCCTAACTCTCCTTATAACGAGTCTGTGTGAGGTCCTGTCATCTCATAGGGCCTCGGTCTCCTAGTTTAACATCCAAGGGCTGGAAAAGGTAAGGTTCCAAGATCCAGGATAGGAGCCTGTGAAATTCCCATCTCTTCTATCACAGTATTCTGAAGTATTCCTTAGGTAAATTGAAGACGAAGCCTGAAAAACAAGCTCCTGGAACTCAAATGGTCTTTGGAACTGCCTATTGCGTCAGTCCCCCATGAGCGGACAACTTCAGAGAACAGGCATGGAGTCCTAGAAGATTTTCTCAAATAGCTCAAGCAATCTGGAGATTCAATAAATCCAACCAGTATGTTGCAAGACACCCCACCCCTTGCTTGTTTTTTATCTTTTTCTCTCAACTCCATATAATTTTAAAAGAAAATTCACCTTTAGGGTCTGGTTTGTTTTTTAGGAATTCAGTTATTTTATTTCCTCATAACTCATTGGAGTATTAAACAAGCACTGGTTGGGAAAAATCTTTAGGCCCTTTAGTTTTTTCCTATTGAAAGACCCCCTTTATCAGTATCATACCAGACCCCCCCCCTCATTAGGATCATGTTCCTCTTTTAATAAAAGCATGACTAGGGTGACTACAGTGCCTTACACAAAAGGAACCTTAAACAATAGAGACTTTCCAGAGCCCGCCAAAACCAACGGCTATGTCCCCGCCCTAAACCCGACCCCTGGCTACGCTTGATTTGAATCAACCAATCAGATCCCTGTAACCAAGCATCTGCTTCTGTACGCCCGCTTCCTGCCACCCTACCCTATATAACCCGCTCCCCGACCCAGCCCGGCACGCTCGGTCTCCAGAAGGCTGATGCGTCCGCAGGCGCCTGTGCCTTTAATNTGTGGTCTTCAATAAACCTCTTGCAACTTGCATCCAGTGGAGTCTGGGTGTCTGCTTCTTGGGTGGCGGGTCGAGGGTCTTTCACTATCTTTTGAATAAAATCACTGATCTTATCAAGGCTACAATATTAATACAGTTGAAGACAAAAAAAATGTCTAAGTAGATACTCTTAGAACAAAATCTTTGTAAGCTCTACACTTAGCAAATATTCTCTCACTCAATCTTTTAAGTTTCAATCTCTCCCATAGCCATTTTCATGGGTAGTTTAATTAAAATCAAAGAGGCAATTCTAAAGATTAGTCATAGACATGTCACTAACCTGAGATTCACAAGAACCCATCTCTACTTCAGCTCTAAGTAGTAATATTTTGCTATGAAACATTGCTCAAAAATATCCTGGAACTTGATATTTGGGAAGAAATACAGAGGTCAGCCTAGCAATGAGGAGTTACTTTACAAAAAAGCCTCTCTTGCATAGCCTATGTAATTACTTCTTGTGATTAAAAACAAATAAGACTTTACTATTTCCCACCTATTTCCACTACTGGATAGGTATGGTAGAAAGATTGAACTGCCACTTCCATCCTCTGGTCATAGTTCTGCTTTCTGAAGCAACAGAGGAAGTTAGTAATAGCCTACATATTTTAAGCATTAACTATATGTATGGTGACTTCATTTAAACTTCACAATAGCCATTAGCTCTGACCAAAATGAAGTACTAGAGAGTCCTGCATTAAACAACTAGAAAAATGAGAAAAAATATATATATATATGAAACAAAGTTTTTGACACTGAAAAATAGGCAGTATAGGACTATGATCCCCAAGAAAAGGGTAAGAAAAAAGGTAAGCCTTACAATTCTGCAGCTTGCTACCTGGAGACAGTTTCTAAGCCACGGCACAGGAAAGGGTACCTAAACAGAGCCCAATGTCTCATTTAGATGAAGAGACAGATATGGAAGTTCAAGAAGGTAAAACAGCTATAATCTGTGGAATAGAAAGTCAGGGGTGGAGGAGCTGCGCTGAAACAGTGTGTGAGAATGCTTGCATGCATGCTCTGCAGATCTACAAAGGGATCCCCTTAAGTCTTTGGATGAGGACTGATCTATACATGCATGAAAGTAAATTCCCCAAAGCCCAGGGAAAACCCTCTGGAAAGCGAAAGATCAAAAACGCCCAAAGCTTATATCATGTTCCCACTAGATTGGACAAATCTCGTAATACACAGGGCATCAGACAAAATCATCAGAAGGGTATGACCTTAGTAGCCATATTAAATTACCCATAAAATATAGATTGCCCTAGACCTGCTATAACAAGCTTAAAGCAAGCCCCAAAAAGATCCAACCGATTCCAAATAACTTAATTGCATACCAGAACAAGTCGAACACTATTTAAAGGAATACATGAAAGTCACCATCCAACAACGTAAAATTCACAATTCCAGGCATTTAATCAAAATTTCCCAGACATGCAAATAAGCAAGAAAATATTACACCCAATCAGGAGAAAAAATCAATTACTGGACATAGACACTGAAATAATAGATGATATAATTAGCAGATAAGGACACTGAAACCAGTACAGATGGTCCCTGACTTATAATTGTTCAGCTTATATGATCTTTCAATTTTACAATGGCACAAAAGCAATATACATTCAGTAGAAACTATACTTCAAATTTTGAATTTTGATCTTTTCCTGGGCTAGTGATATATGGTATGATACTGTCTTGTGGAGCTAGGCAGTGGCAGCTCCTAGTCAGCCCCACAATCACCGGGCTAAACAACCAATACACTGACAACCATTCTGTACCCAAGTAGCCATTCCGTTTTTCATTTTCAGTAAATTGCATGAGATATTCTAAAAATAAATTCAATAAATTGAATGAGATATTCTAAAATAGGCTTTGTGTTAGATGATTTTGTCCAACTATAGGCTAATATAAGTGTTCTGAGCATGTCTAAGGTAGGCTAGTCTAAGCTATGAGGTTCGGTTAGCTAGGTTAGCTAGGTATACTGTATTAAATGCATTTAGACTTATGATATTTTCAACTTACAATGGTTTTATTGGAAAATAACCCCACTGTAAGTCAAGGAAGATGTGTATTATAAATATACTCCATAGGATTAAGCACATGAAGGAAAATATGGGTATGATGAAGACACATATGGAAGATATTTTTCAAAAAGAAAAAAATGGCACTGAAAACTAAAAGGTCTCAGATGAAAAGAAAATATCTTTTAGCAATAGAAACTGAAATGTCTCAAATAAAAATACCTTAGGATTAATAACAGACAGATTAGGCAGAAAGAAAAAAGTCAGTTAACTTGAAGACATTGCAGTAGAAACAATCCCAAACAAAGCACAGACAGAAAAAGGCAAAAAATGAACAGAGCACCAATGCCCTGCGGAACAATACCAAGTAATCTTAACAGACATGTCATTGACATATCAGAAAGAGACTAGGTATAGACAAAAAAATATATGAAGATAAAATAATGGCCAAAATTTTTCCAAATGACTATAAACCCACAGATCCAAAAGGGCAAACAACTTCAAGATGAGTATGACCATAAAGAAAGGTATGCTTAACTACAATATAATCATATTGCCTTAATCCAGTGATAAAGAGAAAATATTATAAACATCCAAAGGAAAAAATAGCTATATTACAAACATAGGAGAAAAGATAAAAATATATCGGAATTTTTGTCTGAAACTATTTGAGGCAGAAGACAATAGAGTAACATCTTTAAAGTACTGAAAGAAAACCTGTCAATACAGAATTCTATACCCAGTGAAAAAAACTTTTTAAAATGAAGGCAAAATAAAAACTTTTTCGGGAAACAAAATCTAAGGAAATTGATTGGCAGCAAACCAGCATTAAGAAGTAGTAAATTCTTCAGGGGGAAGATAAACAATCCTAAACAGAAATTTGGATATACACAAAAGACAGGAAACACCTAGAAAGGGCAAATGTGTAGGTGTCTTAGCCTGTTTGGGTTGCTATGACACAATACCATAAACTGGTATTTTATAAACACCAAACATTTTTTTCCCCTCACATTTCTGGACTCTGAGAAGTTCAAGAACAAGGCACCAGCAGATCTGGTGTCTAGAGAGACCTACTCCTGGTTCATAGATGGTGCCTTTCCACTGTGTCCTCGAGTGACAGACGGGGCAAGGGAGCTGTCTGAGATCTCTTTTATAAGAGCATTAATCTCTCATGACCTAGTCATATACCAAAGACCCCGCCTCCTAATACTATCACCTTAGGGGTTAAGTTTCAATATATGAATTCTGGAAGGACACAGACATTCAGACCATTACAGGAGGTAAATATAAAAAATGTTTTCTTCACTTTTATTTCTATAAAAGATAAATAACTGTTTAAATAAGGGGTCCCTGGATAGCTCAGACAGTTAAGCATCCAACTCTTGGTTTCAGCTCATGTCGTAATCTCAAGGTCATGAGACTGAGCCCCACATTGGACTCGGTGGAGAGTTTGCTTGAGATTCTCTCCCTCTCCCTGGTACTACCCTGCCTCTTTCTTAAATTAATTAATTAACTAATTAATAAAGAAATAAAATAAGAATTAAAATTATTTAATTTAATAAAAATTAATAAATGATTTAATTAAGAAATTAATAAAATAAAATTAATAAGCTAATAAAATAAAAACAAAATCTTAAAGCAAGAATAACAATATATTATGGGATTTATAACATGAGAAATTAAAATGTATAACAATTACACAAAGGAAATAGAAATGGAACTAGACTGTTATAAATTTCTTATATGTGAAATGTCATGCCATTATTTAAAGCACACACACATTATGATAAGTTAAAAATGTATGCTGTAAATCACTAAAAATAAATAAAACAAAAACGTATAGCCACTAAGCCAATAATGGAGATAAAATGGAATAAAAAATACCAAAAAAAGCAGGTAAAAAGGAAAAGGGAAACAAAGAAAAGGTAAACAAACAAATAGCAAGTTAGTAGATTTAAATCTGGCAATATCGATAATTAATTTCAATGTAAATTGCCTTATACTGCAATTAAAGATAGAGATTGTCAGAGTCCATTAAAAAGATCCAAATATATGCCATTAATAAGAAACCTTCTTTCAATATAAAGATATAAAACATTAAAAATAGAAAGATAGGTAATGGGGGGCACCTGGGTGGCACAGTGGTTAAGCGTCTGCCTTTGGCTCAGGGCGTGATCCTGGCGTACTGGGATCAAGCCCCACATCAGGCTTCCGCTATGAGCCTGCTTCTTCCTCTCCCACTCCCCCTGCTTGTGTTCCCTCTCTCGCTGGCTGTCTCTATCTGTCATAAATAAATAAAATCTTAAAAAAAAAAAGATAGGTAATGGTAAACCATTAAACACAAAAAAGGTAGGAAGAATGAAGGTACCTAGAAAAACTGTAATAGTATCAGACACAGTAAGCAAAAAATAAAAAGGGACATTTCATAATGATAAAGGGGTCCAAGAGGACAAAACAATCCTAAATATGTAGACACTTAACAGTGCTTCAAAATATGTGAAGCAAAAGTGAGAGAACAGACAGAATAGACAAATTCATAATTATAGTTGGAAAGTTCAACACTCCTCTATCAGTAATTGAAAGAAATAGTAAACAGAAAGTCATCAAGGATACAGAAAACTTTTCAGAGTTAAACAAGAGGCAGTCTTCACTTTTCTTGATTATATTTTGACTGATACCTCCCTTCCCACTACATATCACATTACATAGACTTCTTTCCCAACCAGTCAAGATTCAGCATGGCGAATTGTAGTTAAAGAATATAGTTCAACTACTATCAGAATGAATTAAAACAAACTGAGGGCTTCAGAGGGGAGGGGGTGGGGGATTGGGATAGGCCAGTGATAGGTATTAAGGAGGGCACGTATTGCATAGAGCACTGGGTATTACACGCAAACAATGAATCATGGAACATTACATCAAAAACTAATGATGTACTGTATGGTGACTAACATAACATAATAAAAAATTTTTTTAAATTTAAAAAAATAAAAGTATGTAGGAGGAAAAGGAAAAAAAAAAGAATGCATTAAAAAGCTTCCAAACATGTGGGTATAAAAATGCAAAGATAGCAAGGTAACTAAGAAGAAGCAGCTATTTTCTGCTCACAAGTTCAAAAACTCAAACAAAAAACTTCAATATGTTTGCCTCCATTGTTCTTAAAGTGACTAGCAGACTGTACCCTTGCCCCTTCACAGCACATGGGTCCAATTACACGTTGACTGATCCAGCCATCCCCAAGCATCTATCTCTACATATTTATGTATGTGTACGGGCTGATGGTGTCAGACAGTCTAAAAAGTATCCTTCACTGCCTGAGCATCATTGGCAGACAGATCCCATATTCCAATATATACTTGTTCCTTCTAGCTACAATAATCCAGATTCTTCTCACACATTATGATGAATACACCAACATCAAGTAGTAACTTCTCCACAGTAAGTGAACACCATGCTTAATGTAAATTAGTAAACTGACCAACTGGTTTTCCAGAAAAAGGATGGCTTGTGCTCTCTCTTGCTCTTGCTCTAATTCTTTCTATGCTGTCAAATAAAATCCTAATCTTACTTTAGTGATAATCTTGCAGCTTTGAATCATTCTGCATAAAATGTATCTATTCATTAATAATTCAATCATGGAACTGTGAAGGTAAGACTGTCAACAAGTCTCCTGCCTGATGGACTGGCTTTGATGGGCCACAGCTCAGGTGTTTGCCAACAGCTGATTTAGAAAAATCTCTAAAGATTCTTGGACAACTATCTCAGGTACCGCTTACCCTACAGTACATCTTTTTTCCTCCTAGGGTACCTAGAACAATTTCACACAGGCAAAAATTGAAGCAAGAGAAGGGAAATAGAGGGGGACAGTGGAAAATTTTAAGTTTTTGATTTTTTTAAGTCTCCGGTATTATGTAAGATTCCTTGCATACATTATAATTGAGCAGCAAGAGAAAGCTTCTTGACAAAAAAATTATTTGTTTCAAAGAAATTTATTCTCCTACTTCCTTTGACTTCCATGTCTGTTAATGAAATATTTCCTTCCTATACCTCAGCCGGTCTCTATCACATCGTGTTCCCCTATCCAAAATACATCTTCCTGGTAAAATAAGACACAAAAAATATGTACTTTGCTAACTACTAAGAAATTCCCCACTTATCATGAATGGTTCTACTTTCTTAATAGTTCTTAATTATCACTAGTTTTTTTTTTAGTAACTAGTTTTTAAACTAGCTATCAAATTTACCAAGGGCCATGAATATCCTAAATTAAATCATTTTTTTAAAGATTTATTTATTTGGGAGAGAGACAGAGAGATAGAGTGTGTGTGAGCGAGCGGGAGGGGAGGGATAGGAAAGCAGACAGAATCTCAAGCCGACTTCCCACTGAGCAGGGAGCCTGATGCAGGGCTTGATCTAACTAACTGAGCCACTCAGGTGCCCCCCCAAATTAAATCATTTATAAAATAATTTTTAGAGACCGAATATTGGGCTTAAAAAGCTACAAAAAAAATGTTAAAGGAAAAGCTATAATTCTCATAACAAGGACCACGTATAAAACCAAACACTGGACTTAGACTTGACAAGGTGTTGGAATCACACAGCTTTTAATCCTGTAACAGCTATGAAAGCTATTTTGCCCTGGGCAGGGGTGGGGGGTGTTGGGAGGCAACTCTTACAAAAATGAAAAGCACCAAGTTCCACCTTTTCCTTCCTGATATGTCCTATTTCATGACGACAGTGACTATACCTATTCTTTGACTATTTCACAGTCTACCAAGTGTTTTCAAGCAGTCCATGCTAAAGGTTTGAGCTTCTGCAACATGTGGAACAGACTCCATTAGCTGAGCGGGAAAAGCTTGGGAGATGTGAAGTCCTGGAGATAGAACCACAGTGAATTATCATAGAGCAGCAGAACTTGTTCAACAGGCTATTAGTCTTAAAACTATGCCACATGTTCATAGAGTACCAAGGGTACTAGACTGCAATTTGTCACTGAGGACAAATAGAATTACTAACTAATTATTATTTATTATAGAATTGGATTTAAACTGACTTACAGAATTATAGCATGTAAACTGGGAAATGGCAAATTGTCAAGCAAAACTAATGTATAGGTAGTTATTCAGATTGCATCAAAAAGCCCTTTGCTCTTGAAATCATAAGGTAAACACCAATTTTGGCCAAGCAAAAAATTCGAGTGACAATCACACCATAGAAGAATTTGGTATATCGATGTCTGTAGAATTCAACATCCATTCAGTGAACGGGGAAAGTGTACTCTCAGTGTGCCAGAGATTAGCTATGACTGACGTCCAAGAACAAGAAACATTGGCTCTTTAAATCACCTTTTTTGTTTTTTGTTTTACTCTTCACAATGACTTTTTTTCCCTCTCCAAATAGAATTCACATTTTTGTGTAGTTTAGAGAACTAAGGAATGAGTTGGGGGGGCTCAAGATCTGTGGGGGTTGATACCACTGGGGCTTTTTGTAACCTGCTCTGTAGCTTTTTGTAAGCTGGTACTATTCCCTCACTGGTATTTGTTTTCCCATTAAAATAAGATGTGACAGGGAGAGGGACACTTTTACCTGATCATAAATGTAGGTTTTTGTATTTAGACCCGCATAGGTGTGGCTATAAATGAGTGGGTGTGGGAGCAGGACTGCCAATTGTCTTGGAGGGTGGGAAAGTATGTCCGGAAAGAGGGGATGGAATAATGCAACAAAAGTAGGCAGCTGTTGTAAAAGAAAGAAAAAGAACTTTATCAATACAAGACCCAAATTCAAGTTCTAGTTATAATTCTTACTGACTGTGAGACCTTAGCCAAGTAACTTATGCTTTCCAAACTTCAGTTTGCTTCTCTCCAAATTGGGCTAATAAGATTGTTAGGAGGATCATTTTGCCATGTAGGAAATGTGTTACATAGTAGCAGGTAATGGCTTTGTACCCAAAAATCTAAGCCCCAAATCCAGAGAATCAGCAAACCTATTAGTAAAAGACTTCTTGGGGGGGGCGGGGGCGCGGGAGGGGGGAGCATTATGCACCTTCTCTGAGCCAGGCCCCCTGCAGAGCTATGCTATCCTTGACTTCCACCAGTTCACAGTCTTAGGAGCCACAGAGATATCTTAACAAGTAGAAGCCATGAAATGTTTATAGGTATTTTAAGATAAGCAAATGTCTTCTATGGATATCCTTTGCATCCCTTTGTTTTGGACACAGACCACTAAAGAGTGAGAATTGCAATCTAGTCTCTGAACACAATTTCTTTTGCCCCAGAGTCAGCTTCCTGTCATTGTGTGTGTAAGTAATTGCATGTGGCTTAGTTAGGCGCCCTGGATTCTGGGAGTTAGGGAAATTATGCATAGATCTGCCATTAACACTAATGGGGGGTTACATGCACAAGTCCTCCACACACCAAGAAGAGAATAGACTCTTCTCATTCATACATAATAGATCTGTAGAAAAATTAGCATGTACGCTTTTAGGAGCTGAACTCTGAAGATGTACCTTTTATGGGAAATATGTAAATAAGGAGAGAGGATACACTGAAGGACAAGCGCTGTAATGTGCTCCCTTTCTGATGCCTGAGCACCTTGTCAATTTTGCTGCTGCATAAACTGGGACTAGATTTGACTGTGTGGAGATTCCCCAGCACATCTGTCTTCCCAGTGCATTACCAAATTTTGCCAGGCAGAGTTTACTTTGCCAAATTTGCCACTTCCCCAAGGGAAAGGGAAGGGGGGCAGTGCAATTGATTAGTCAGTAAGCAAGTACTAATATAAACATTTTTCACAAAAGTATTTCCTTGTTTCCTTAGAAGCCTTTACTGCCTTGCCTTATAATTTAAGCTGTCTTGGAAATGAGGAAATATGATATTCATTGTGGAAGTGCTGACCCTTCCAGTCAGTGGGAATCACCCCTGAAAGCCACAGAAATCTGTCATGCTGGGTTTTATCTAGGAAAGGGAGGAAACACCTTCCCTGTGTCTTTCACTTTTCTGCCTCAGCCCATAGAGGAAGGAAATTATTTTCCCAGCTTCTCCATCAACCTATTCTTAGCTCCTCCCTACCAGGCTGATCTGACAGTCACCAGCAAACAAAATGATGACAGAGAAAGATGATTCACATTCACATGGGTGAGGACACTCTCTTCCTACACACGCACTCTTCTCAGGCCAGGCCAAGGCCAGCCTCTTTCTGCCATAGCAGAGTCTAGCATTTTCCCTGTGCTCCCACCCACTGCCCTAACCCCTGCTTTCTATCCCCGTGGGTGCCGCATCCAGGGCAGGGCTGTTCCGCAGGCCCGGCCTTCCTCCCAGCTTCCTGTTCTCGATCCCTGACCAGCCCGTGGTTGGACCTGCAGTTTGCTCTGTATGATTCATGAATGAGTAGAAAAGTAGAATAGGACTCTTCACTGGGAGCCCAATACCACTTACCATAGAAGCCCCTCATCTGGAGGGTAGTTCAGAGAGTTGCATCAGAGGCTTTCCTCAATTTCAATGAAAGTCACTAAACTTCCATATCTTATGCATATAACTTCCTGAGTGTGCCCCAGAAGGAAAGAGTATTTAGGCACCAAACTTCACCCTGAATACCTAATAGTTAAAAATGCTAATAATTATTACAGTGCTTTATTTATTCAATCATTCACTCATTCATCAGTGTTCCACTCTTCCTAATTTTAGGCATGGCTAAGGCCAGAAATACTCCTAGGAAAATGAGCAACACCTTCCTTTTGAGGGGTGTACAAACTATTGGAGGGAGTAAAAAGCAGAAGGAAATTTCCAGGCAGTGTGAAAAATATGACAATAGAGGTAAGCATAGGTGATGTAATGGTAAAAATCCAGAGGCACGGGGCACCTGGGTGTCTCAGTGGGTTGGGCATTCAACTCTTGGTTTTGGCTCAGGTCATGATCTTATGGGTCATGGGATTGGCCTGTATCAGGCTCCCTGCTCAGCTCTTGAGGATTATTTCCCTCTGCCCCTCCCCCCAACTCATGCTCTCTCACACGTGCAAGCTCTCTCTCTAAAATAAATAAATCTTAAAAACAAAAAACAAAAAACCAGAGGCATGAACCCAGGCTTTGAGATCATCTGTAATATCTTTTACGGAGCAAAACTCTTGAAACATGTTGAACAAGAAACCATAAAAACCAGAGTCAGCTGTGAGGAAATAATTGTGAGTGTGGAACATTCCAAGTGTGCTTAAATCAGGAAGCATACCTCCTAAAACCCATTCTAGAATCAAATTCTTTTGGAGAGGAGATATTTTTACTTTAATGTATTACATCAAACTTAGGACATACATTAATCACAGATTTACTTCCTTCACTTGTAAATGTTCTTAAGGTTTTGACTACTGGCAATGGTCCTGTAGGAAGTCCTATCAATGGAGAAAAAGAAATGAACCAATTGTGTGTGACCCATGATTTCAAGGTTTTGTGTCTAAGGGGTGGAGCATTCATTTCAAATCTGGGAAAACGCATCTGTCAAACAGGGAATGACCAGAAGATTCCCAGGCAAGGGCTCGCTAGCCACCTGAAACCGAGGTCTTTAAAGAGGATGGTGGAAGAAATGTTTGAATGTAATGCTTTATCTGATCCAAGACCACTGTGCCTTGACTGACAGCAGGAAACCCTATCCTGTAGCAACACCCTATCCTGCAGATGCCAAAGCTTGCCTTGTAACCAGGGCAGATCAGGAAGCACATAGGCAGACACAGGGATAACTCCTCCCCTGTGAAGTGTAGGATTTATCACCACCAAGACATCACCAGAATTCCCGGTCCCAAATCAAGCCTATAGCCCATGCCATGCCACCCCTTGCTCTAAAACGGGGCAACAATCCCCAAATTCCACCGAAATACCCATTATATGGAATATAAAGTAGCACATGCAGACACACAGAGCGCCATCTACTCATGAGTCCAGGGACACCAAGCTGGGACCTCCTACTGCTTTGTGAAATCCTAGCCATGAAGCAACTGGGCCACCAGCTTTGCGTTCACTGTTCTTTTAAAAACCTGATGGCTCAAGTCTTTTCCAGAATCCTTATTAAAATTTTCCTAAAAGCAGATGTGTGATGGGATAGATAAGAGAAAAAGAGACAAGAGGCAAGCCTCCAAGAGACCACTGCAAGCAGGATAAAACTGGAGATTTGATAACATAGTAAAACCCACCCTTCCATTAGTCAAAGAAAAAGGATTTAAGTGTCACCATAATAAGTTTGCTCCTATCAGGTAGATAGCATGGAAACTGACATTTTTGTAAGGAAATTAAGTCAGAGTCTAGAATTATACCTTTTATGTAGCTTAAAATCTCAATTAGAATGTTTTTGCTGCTATCAAATTTTGTCCTGAATGACAGCATTTGGAAGGAGAGAGTTAAAGAAGGGGGAAAAAAAAAAAGCTGAAAAAGATTGAGCTGGCATTGCACATGCAAATGAATGCATTATGGTAGTGGGGTTTTTTTCCACTGAATAAATTTACATTTACATCAGTTAGAGCTGATGTAATTCTGCAACCAATGGAACTTAAATATATACATATTTTGTCTTGAAACCCCTCACAGCTACAACCTTTGATTAAAATCTATTGCAAAACTAAGAATAAATTTCAGTCGACCAACTTTAGATTTGACAACTTTTATTACTCATTTTACCCAGAAGTACACTTTAACTGGTATTTTAGCAATACTCAATAGAAGAAGTCTCCTCCAGTTTTCCTGCTAATTCTCCAGATTTTGTAACAGCTCCCATAAACTGGTGAAATTTTATAAACTCCCACCATAAAGAATGAATAATATAAATTGCCTGCTCTTGGCCAAGGACACACTTATACATGGGTGATACATGGCTACCATTTACATTTTCCCACTGGACTGAAAATAGATGACAAAATTAAAGGAGTGGGAAAAATTGATGGAGAAAAAACTTTCTTTGGGTTAAACTGTCAGCTGTTCCTGTTTCCTGCTTATGTTAGCCATTGCAAAACTGTTAAGCATGGCCCCGAGCCTTTCGCTTGGTCACCTAAGGAGGTGCAGGAGATGATCACGCAAGTGCGACTGTGTGGGAATAAGCAAGAGCAGCAGTGCTGATGTTCTAAATTATGAGCCAGGGAAGTATAATCTGTGTCATCCTGGTCACTACAAAGGGCAGATTAGTGAAACTGAGCCTAGGGGGCTTTGCATGGCGGGACTGTGACAAGATTATCAAAGTGTAAACTGCCACTAAGTCGTCAAATTTGGGAGAAACATAGAATTTCAAGGACAAGTCTGACAACCATTTGTGGAGTGCCTATGTGTCAGCCACTGTCCGCTGAACTCGTAATTCTCCCACCAGCCTTATAAAGTAGGCACTTCAGTTTCCATTTTACAGATGACAAGACTGAGGGGCGGAGAGGAAAATTCCATGTCTAACCCCCACAATTCGTAAATCACAGAGGTAGCACATCAGCCCAGTACTGTCTTATGAAATAACAGCCATGAAGCCACTTGGGCCACCAGCTTTGGGTTCATTAAAAATCTAATGGCTCAAACCTTTTCCAGAATCATTATTTGCATTTTTTTAAATAGATGTGCAATGGGCTGGAGAGGAGAAAAAGAGACAAGAAGCAAACCTCTAAGCAACTATTGCAATTAGAATAAAACTGGAGATCTGATAATATGGAGAAAACCCATGCTTTCATTAGTCAAAGAAAAAGGATTTAAGTGTCTTAAGTGGTCTGTCTCTGAAGTCTGAGCTCTTCACACAATGCAGTCCCATCCACAGGAAATTAGAAAAGAAACAGATATTACCAGCAAAAAAATCACAGTATTACGTTTTACTAGCAGTGTGGGGCAGGAAGAACAATGGCTGTGCTGGAGAGAATTTCCTAACAAGCCCACTGAAATCATCTTTAAAGATATTCAAATTACAACAACTGTATTACCATAGACCTGACGACATTTCGGTATTTCTAAGGCTCTTTTGCCTTGGATGGCTAACACTTCATGATTCAATTACAAAATTATATAAAATAACTAATGGTAGTTACACCTAATATTTGTATGGCACTTTACCATCTACAAACTGCTTCCTTACACATGGTCTCATCTGAGGCACTCAGGAAGGTTACATGGAAATCACCTCATGGAACCACACAGGATATCTCGAAAGGAGAACTTACATCAGTTGTCTTCAAATTCATTGTGAGAATCCCCCTTGGTTTCATTAAAATACAGATTCCAAGGTCCCTGTCCCCCAAATTCTTAACCTGTGGTTTTGCAGCAGGTGGGCCTGGGAATCTGTATTTGTATCAGGCATCTGGCGATTCAATTACAGGAAGGGGGGGAGGATCCGAGCATCGTGCTTGAGAAACACTGGTATGTATCAGAAGCATAGGACATAACCTGCCCCTGGACATCCTGTACTGTGTGGCGGGAGGTGGGCAGGAGGTTCTTTTCCCCACCACCTGAAGGAGATGGCCACCTGCCGTAGCATAGAGCTGTTTTTACAATAGGTGACCTCAAGCAGTAAATGATGGGTGCATGGTGGCCTTAGTTCCCAAATTCCATATCCCACCTTCAACTCTTCAGACTTTTTATCCTAATAATCAATCCTGTCACCTTATTCTCTCAGTATTCTTTTCCCTGCTCTCCAGGTGTTCTAAACCCTCAGTGGGATCCCACACATTAAAACAGGGCTTTGCCAACAATAAATATATTTTAAATATCTGGCACCACAGTGGAGTCCATCTCCAGGCTCAGACCATGTGCCCAGCAGTTCAGCCAGTTACTTGAAAGTATTAAAGTCAGGATATTTTGCACCTCTCTCTGTACCGGGGTCACCTTGGGAATCCATCACAGGCCTAACATACATAAATCTCTCTTCTGGTTCAGGATCCAGGAGGGAACACTTCAATCTCAGAATCTACATCCTCAGCCCCAAGCACCCCAGTGGCAGGGAGGCTCCCCCAGCACTCAGCACTGTGGTTCTCACTTTCTCTTCCGTTATGCCCGCTGGCCTCATTTCACCTAGAGCACTTCGAGAGCAGGGGCTGTGCTGTATTCATCCCCGAAGTCCCAGTGCTAGGTGCATAACAGATGCCCGAGAAATGTTTTTAAGTTACATCTAGGAAATTGAGGGCAAACTGGAGGGAGCCGGTGGGGAGGCAGCCCATCACAAAGCTAGTCTCTGAGTTTCTACACTTGTCTCTCCCTCTTTCCAAAACAGGAACCCAATGGACACTTTCTCCCAGACACACTTATTGTAATGAAATCCATAGACTGGACAAGAAGGATCCTTTAGGTAGGCTCTTTATACAGTAAGTAGAAACTATTCTTCTGTGTGTTGATTTTTGTTTTGTTTTGTTTTGTTTTTTAGAAGGAAACACTGTCCCTCCCTGTCTGTGGAAAGTCTTCACCCAGACACATAGAATGCAGGGCTGGAGGAACATGAACTCCTCACTGTGTGTGCGATAGGTGTGATTTATTGCACCTTCCTTTAACACCTGGAAGCTGATGTAGGGGGCAGCTGAGGTGGCATGATGTAGGGTCGTTACTGCACCCTTGGGCAGCACGGGTGTTTTCCAGGTGCTCTGTAATCACTTATTTACTATCCCTACAGCAGCTCCAGGAAGGAAGGTCAGCATTATCATCGTGGCTTGGGAGGAGATGGATTTGAAACCCAGAAGGGTAGGAGGCGGGCCATGCTGAGTCATCGCTGAACCGTCTCCTCCAGCCACGATTGCAGAATCCGTTCCTCGGGAAAAGGTAGAACTTTGCATAGCCACTGCAGACACCGGGGTGGGGGAAGGCCAGAGGACAAGCTTCTAGATGCCAATTCAATCTGGTTATTTCAGGAGAAAAAGTGAATGGATACTGAACTTTAACGTGTATATTCAGAGGATCCACAGACTCTCTGGTGGTGAAGAACCAAAAGCAATGCTTAAGCCACACGTAGAAGTTGTTCTCAGGGTATCAAGGTTAATTACCACATCCATACCGCTTATTAGTAGTAGAGTAGCCCATACCCAGGGGGCAGCAGGAGGACAGCGCCACAGTTCCCACAGGCGCCCCAGTGGCTCTTAGCTGTCCTGCTTTGTGTTCTGTAAGCAAATGGGCAAGAGAGGAGGTGGGTGTACTAGGAGCGGTAACCTGGAACACAAAGCAATGCATTCTGATTCACCTTCCCTTCCCCCAAAACATACATACACACACACACACACACACGCACACACACATACACACGGAGAGATAATGCAGAATTGTAACCTGCTGGATTCCCTAGAGAACCAGAGGATGAGACTTGGGTTTGCAAGCTCAAAGAATGAGGCAGGGTCATCTCCCTCTCTGCTGGAAGAGAGATGGAGGGGAGGTGAAGAGATGAAGCCCAGAGAAAGGCTCACACGTAGCGGGACTGGCTGTACCTGCGAGGCTGGCCCCAGGACCAGCAGCATCAGCATCACCAGGGAGCTCGTTAGAAATGCCGGGTAACGGCTCCCACCCTGATGTCAGACTCTCTGACGGCCGAGTCCAGGAATCTGCGTACTAAGTGCTCCAGGTGATTCTCGTGCGTCCTAAAGACCGAGAAGCACTGGCCCTGGGGTCAGACAGCCTGCTCCAACACTCTTTGGCTCCGGGACCTGAGACAAGACGCATAACCTCTCCAGGCCTCCATTCCTACCTTTGTAAACTGGGGACAGTGGTGATGCCTACGTCTTGGGGTTGCTGGGTGGTGAGGGTCACATGAGATACTGTGCGTAAAGCTCTTTGAGCAGGATCTGACAAATAAGAAACTCTCACTAAAGCACACAGTAAAAAAATACGGACCATCCTTTCTTCAACTCTTAAACCCCACTTCCACCCAGAGCTCATGCTCCTGACGGGACCACCCAAGGCGAACTCTTGGCCCACAGTCAACCGTAACTGACCATGAACTCTAAGTCATCCATGACCCATTCGTTCATGGATCACAGGCAGTCCACAGGCATTAGCCCTTAGTCCCCCACTAAAACCTCTGTCCCTTCAGCAGCTATGGATTGTGACAGTCTGGGCTTGGTGCGTCTTCCCAAGAGGACAGAGGATTTCAGAGAATCACCCACAAAGTCTAGAGGGGCTTGGGGAAATCATGGGCTTGAACTCACTTCTCATCTTGGGTTTGCCGCTTAGTAAGTGTTTGTTGAATAAATGGATGACTATCATTCAACCTGGCAAATAGAGTCACAGGTTATGGTGAGAGGAGACCAGACTGAGTTTCTGCTCTCAGTTCAGCACAGAGCTTTATTTATGGTTCACTGATCCATTTAGAGATGCCAGGGTTGACATGGTTTACTGTGGCATCCTGCCAGGTTTGCTTGCCTGCCGAACAAGCTCCCTTCCAGATAAAATTATTACAATTTGTAGCACAAATTTAAAACAAAACTTTAATTCATTCCTAAGAAATGCATTACAGAAAAAGAAAAGTGAATAAGCCATGGATTCATTTGGTATATTGTTAGAGAAAGTGAGAGTCAAATCTTAAGACTAATGAGCCTGGTAAACATAAATGTTGATGGGATGTGTGTGTGAGTGTGTGTGAGTGTAAACAAAGGAAGGCAGCCAGGAGGGAAGAACATAGATTCCACAGATTCCAATAGCATGGAGGTTGGGGGGCAGGGAGAGACAACATATATATGTAGTGATATGCAAGACAAGGTCTGACAACTTTTTTCCTTTCCCCAATCCTGCTGAGACCAAGGAGTGCTCTATACCAGTGCTTTTCAAACTATCCATGTGTGAAGGACAAGATTTTGTTCTTTCGTTTTGCCTTATCATTTCCTGTCGTGGACCAATGTTATATACAATAAATTGAATTACTTTGAAAATTATATAAAATAAAAGCACACAAAATACATGGCACTGTCCTTGCAGAAAGATCATTCCCCCAGCTTGCCCTCCCCTCAAGGGAGGGAACTGGGACCCGTTTCTAAAATTCTAAGACTATCAAGTGAGCAAAAGATAGGATATGGTTGCCCAAAATTGTGGGTGACTGTAGTAACAGAAGTAGCCTAGCTCCCCAACCTCCTTGCCCTGGCCAGGCAATCCCATTTTCTGGGAATAGCCTGCTGGTTTCACTAATGAAGAAGGTTCATGCTAGAAATCTCAGCAGCTCAATGAAGACATACAAATGGCTAATAGACACATGAAAAAATGTTCAAAATCATTAGCCATCAGGGAAATTCAAATCAAAACCACATTGAGATACCACCTTACACCAGTCAGAATGGCAAAAACTGACAAGCCAGGAAACAACAAATGTTGGAGAGGATGTGGAGAAAGGGGATCCCTCTTACACTGTTGGTGGGAATGCACTCTGGAAAACAGTGTGGAGGCCCCTTAAAAAGTTAAAAATTGAGCTACCCTATGATCCAGCCATCGCACTACTGGGTGTTTACCCCAAAGATACAGACGTAGTGAAGAGAAGGGCCATATGCACCCCAATGTTCATAGCAGCATTGTCCACAATAGCTAAATTGTGGAAGGGAGCCAAGATGCCCTTCAACAGATGGCTGGATTAAGAAGATGTGGTCCATATATACAATGGAATATTACTCAACTATCAAAAAGAACGATTTCACAATATTTGCAGCAACATGGACGGGACTGGAGGAGATTATGGTAAGTGAAATAAGTCAAGCAGAGAAAGATAATTATCATATGGTTTCACTCATTTATGGAACATAAGAAATAGGAAGATCCATAGGAGAAGAAAGGGAAGAATGAAGGGGGGGTAAACAAAAGGGGGAATCAACCACGAGAAACTACTGACTCTGGGAAACAAACTGAGGGCTTCAGAGGGGAGGGGGGTGGGGGATTGGGATAGGCCAGTGATGGTTATTAAGGAGGGAACATATTGCATGGTGCACTGGGTGTTATACACTAACAGTGAATCATGGAACACTACATCAAAAACTAATGATGTACTGTACGGTGACTAACATAACATAATAAAAAATTATTATTAAAAAAAAAAAAGAAATCTCAGCAGCTCAGCAGAGGCCTAACCCAGGAAGGAACTACAAGCAAACTTCCTACTTTCTCCCACTTTCCCTTTTTTCTGGTTGACCGTGTCATAAAGAGTCATGTACACCCAGTGGAGATGAAAATTTGACAAGGCTTAGTATGCATATTTGTTATTTATTTTCTCTTTTAATTATAGTTATTTCTTTAATCTTGTGCAAACAGTGCTTGCAAGAAGTAAAGACTGTGGAACAGGGCTTGCTGTAAAATGTGAATTCCCAAGTGGATAAGGGCACAGTTATCAGATGGGAAGAGAATGCCTGGGCCCTTATGGTGGCAGCAGGAACAGAAAGGGGACTTTGAACCATTTTGACTTCACAGTTATTGACGCTGCTCACGCACTGATTTCGATCAGGGTGGGGGTTGGACAGACACTGCACACTGCTTTTGCCCGCTGCATTCCATTCTGCCCTTCCTTGGGGGGCTTATTGCCTCTATGACCTGGGGCTTTTTGGCTGCAGGCTTTTCTTCTCTCAAATATGTCCCTTAAATAGTATAACCTGTGAATAGGAAGTAAATAAATGTGGTAGTAGTAATAACAATGTGGTATCTTTTGAGAAGTCTCCCTGATTCAATGAGATAGCTCCACAGAAAAGTATGCCTTTCTCAGAGCCTATGGAGGTATGAATATTTTTATAAAACAGTCCCCACTTGCTCTAAACTATGAGCTTCGTTCATTAGCTTGATCCTTGTTGGCTACAAAAATCTTGGCTAATCTCCTTGCCTAGCACATGATTCATTCTCTGAGCTTGCATCTTAAAATGCTTTCTGGGGGGTGCCTGGGGGGCGCCTGGGTGGTGCAGTCATTAAGCGTCTGCCTTCAGCTCAGGGCGTGATCCCGGCGTCCTGGGATCGAGCCCCACATCAGGCTCCTTCGCTGGGAGACTGCTTCTTCCTCTCCCACTCCCCCTGCTTGTGTTCCCTCTCTCGCTGGTTGTCTCTATCTCTGTCAAATAAATAAATAAATAAAATCTTTAAAAAAAATGCTTTCTGGTTGGGTTGTGGTGACTGCGCTCAGCTCAGTGCCCGCACGGAGCCCTCAGGGAGCATCCTTGCTCCTTAGCAGCACAGACTTCCAAGAGTAGGTTTACGCCCTGGGTCTGCCATTTAGCAGCTGTCCGAACTTGGGCAGGTTATTCAGGGTCACAGAGACTTTGGTGACTCATCTATCACACGTAAATAGTGGTAGCACCTACCCCAGGGGGTGCTTCTAAGGACTAAATGAGACAGTATATATAAAGCAGTTAGTACAGTGCCTGCGACATCAGACACTAAATAAAAGCTATTATTTTCATCTGTCCTTGTGGACAGGATCCGGACCATGTCCTTCAATGGGGAACAAGCACAATTTGAAGAAACTGAGCTTGAGAAGAAAGCATAAATGAATATTACAGTTAGGTCCCATAAGCCTGCTCATTCATTCAGCTTATGTTTATTCAGGGCTGACTTAGCGCTGGCAACTCCACGGCGTTAGGAGGGCAGCCTCCTCTAACACAATGCTATGGACACATTAGCGAAACACACCCATAAAAACCAAGTAACAATTTTTGTATCTTTTTTGCTAGCTACACAAACGCCTGAGGGTATGTACTCGTGTGGTGTAGTATCCTTGAGGAAACCGGATTCCTTGTAAAAACCTTCCCCAAAGTCATGGCCCCCTCGGCCCTGGCTCGCAGAGGAGGCAGCTTGGAGCAGAGGCACGGGAAGGGTGAGGAAGGCCACAGGGCCTCCCCTGGGCCTGACCTAAAAAGACACCTCCCAACCCAAAGGGGCCAGGGCACGTCTGTCAGTGACAGCCGCTGCGGCAGAGGCGCCCACGCGCGTCCGAAAGGCACCAGCAAGACGGAGCCAGATGCCCCTCTCCCCGCCCAGGGCGCGTTCCGCAGGGCGCACACGCGGCCGCTGCCTGCCTTCCCGCTGCCCTTTGTAACATGGCAGAGAGAAAAAGCAGCCCCGGTCTCACCCTCATCTGCTCCTCCGTCCCAAGGACGGACGCATGGGGTCCACCTCCTCCGAGCCCAAGCTTGCGCGTGTTCTGGTGAACAAAGGGCGTCGGCGGCCGCCTGATGTTACCAGCACGGAGGAGGAGAGGGTGTCCCGGCCACGGCCGCAGCGAGGGCGGCTCGCTCCCTTCCTTCCTTTCCTTTGTTTTGGGGGCCTTCTTTTTTTCTGTAATGCCTTTTCTAAAGGCAGCAGAAGAGGCTCTCCTTTAGAGAACTCGTCGTGGTTCGAGGGAGGGTTAAGTAAACAAATGGTAACAACACCAATCAACCCTCTTTGCTTACAGCCCGCAGAGTCAATCTGCCTCCTGGCTGTGGAGCTACCAACCAGCAAAGGCAAACTAATTAGACACAGACAAACACTTAGGCAATCACACCTTGTGAATGTAAGCGTCTTCCTGTCATTTGGCAAGTCTCTCAGCTGCCTCTGAGCGTGAGACAACAAATCCCCTGCAAACAAGTTCCGCGCTCTCCCGTTAGTGAGACCTAACGGATCACAATGGCTGGAGGTGAAAGGTGGCAGTCCCGTCAGGTAATGACATCTCTCCAACAGCCCATATTAAAACAGCGACACTTGTTTAGACTAGCCTATTTGCACCTACCTACAGAGGGCCTTTTTAATGTAATTATTAGCCTCTGCCGCCCTGCTTAGGATCTGAAAATATCGTTCATTTTCATCTTGCTGCAGCTACCGCTGCTCCCTCCTATTCACTCAGTCACCTCGTCTTCCCACAACCAAGTGCAGAAACAGGCACGAGCTACCAGAGCTGAATTAACAAGAGCAAGCTGGCAGGTGAGCTATGTGACAAAAAAGAAGAAGAAGAAGAAAGGGAAACATTTTTTTTAAAAAAACCTAGGAGATTTGACAAGATATTCTAATCACTACCTGTCTGTGGAAATCTTGAAAAAATTTAAATGGCTTTTCTCAGAGAGACCAAAAAGTTATTGCAATCATTGCCCAGACTCGAAGACGTAAAAGCAAAGAGGTTGGGATATAACAGTAGTGTGCAGCCAATAAACAATGGTGTGTTGCTTTAAAAAAAAAGCAGAAGGAGGCTGGAATCTATTGACAGGCTAGCTCCCGAGTTCTAACTGCTCATCATAGCACAGAATTTGGCCTTTGACATGTTAAGTAGCTGGAAGGGATGGTCCCACCTGACCTCACTCTGTATCATACAAACAAATGCATCACCATGTAAAAGTTTGGCTGATACATGATAGACCTGTAGGTCAAAGACCAGAATTTGTAAGTCCCCCGAATGGTTTCCATCTCTGCTTATAAGTATCTAGGTCATATTCGGGCAGAGCAGTGAGGCATTTCATCAACCCACTATTAATTGTTAAATATCTGCCGATGCTTGGAGCTGTGCTCACTTGAAAATGATGCAGTTGACTTTCTGTCGAGATGGTTTTCAGTCTTGCTCCTCAAACCTTACCAGTGCTCTAGTTATACCGTAGATTATGGCAGTCGCTTATGAATGGTTATATACAACGATGATTTTTTTTAAAAAGATGCCAGATTAGACTGATATTAAGGAGAGACTTGTGTACAGAGCAACACACATTTTCCTGTTTCCTTCCTACATTTTTCCCTCTGTCTCTTCACGTCATCTTCTCCCCAACCCCCTGGAGGAAGAGTAGATTTCATAGAAGTCCGTTTGCAGGAGAGTCATCAGGGTCACAGAAGCTCCAGATATAGAGAACCATCTGGGACAAACCTCCAGGGAAGGGGGTGGGGGAAGACCACCTGGAAAGAGTGGCCAGCAAGGAGTCTTTATTCCCTCTTTGTCGACCTGTCACCTGTGCTAGGCACTATGTGGGCAACTGGAACAAGAGGGAAAATGGGAAATGGTCCCTGATTCAATCTACTAAGGAAGAGAGGACTAACAACAATTAATTAATCAGTCCTCTTAATTAAGAGGATCCCATCCTTAAGCTTCTGATCCCAAATGAGATGCCTAGCAGTGCGTTGACCACACTGTCAGCCTAAGATTCAGAATTACCAGCAAGAGGTTGCTGCTCACAACTGAAAATGAGAGCAAAAATTCAAGTTCAAAACAGCAAATGAGAAGAGGTTAGAGGAAAATGACATTGTTCTTCCAGTAAAGGACAGAATTTTAAAAAAAGCACTTGAAGAGGAAGATAAAAGAAATAAGTATTGCTTATTTTGCTCTACACTTTCTGGCTCTCTCTTCAAAGCAGGGGACAGGGGACTTCTGTACCAAGATGGTGGCCCAAAGTTGTGCCTGCGATGCCTACCCAGCCTTCAACTTCTGATCAAAATACTCAAGGAGACTCACAAAAGGACAAAAATTAGTAACAGCCCTGGAAGCTAAAGATGGCAGGTAATCAAAGGCCATAGTCAAGGGGAAGGTTCCACCAACTGCAAATATAAATGAGGATAGGTGAAAAACGCATTCTTAGAATATACACACACCATCCTCTGAATCCAAACAACATGGAGAAAAATGCTAGAAAATGACTTTGATCCCAGTGTCAGCATGCACACCCTCCCAAGATTCGAGGGGTGCTAACCAAGAGAGTAGGTGGCCACTCTTCAGCTGCTCTGGAACTGCCTTCCGAGCTTCCAGAATACTGCTGCCCCAGCAGCTCCTGCCTAGGCCTGACCATTCAGAAGGCAGCCGTGCTGGGCTTGGGGGGTTGGCGGCAGTACCTTGCATCTTGGGATATAGTGTTTCCTGCAGAAAATGCAACATAAGCAAGAAAGGACTCAGAACAACTGTGGAGCAGGCTGTGAGAAGGCCACGGCCTCTGGAATTTACCAGGTCACAGGAACCCTGCAGCCCCCCTCCTCATTTTCCAGCATCGTCAAAGACCGCACAGAGATAAATGGAAAGAGACTTTAAGGAATTCAGAAATATATATATCTCACTAGGAATGAATACTCATACTGACAGAACGTACCGAAGTCATTTGAACTATTCATTGGAAAATCCATCATAGGGTCAGAGACCACAAGCCGCTAGGACCCCAAAGTTTCAAGAAAACTCAGATTGGAGGAAGAGAAGTCCAGTTGTTGGGACTTCCAGGAAAAATTCCCCAACATTCCTATAATGAGCAGCCAAGGCCAGGGACATGGGAGCAACACAGAGACAGGATATTCTAGAGGTCAAGAAAGCTTCAGACTCTTTTCACTCATTATTCTGAGGAAGCCACCATCCTTCCTACCCAGGGGTTCAGGCTGCTGCCCTAGCTTTGCCCGGCCTTTGCAAGCATCAGACAATCAACGAAAGGGCGACCTGGCCTCAGGGACCTTTCAGAGCAAGTTACAAGGACTTCTCTGGTCAATCCCAGTCAGCTTTTTGTCCACATTATTTAATTCTGAATTTATAGCTCTGACTAGAGACACGGCTAAAGCATATGATGAAGGCAGAAAGGTAAATTATGTTTACTACATATTGCTTCAGAAAGCAGGGAAGCACAGTATCTTTTAGAAAGATTTCCATCAAAAAGCCACCTAAACATGTCAGTGCCTAAGTAGGGGTTACAAACCCAAATGTCTTCAGGGTCCAGCATATGACACAGCTGCGTGAATCGGGAGAGCTTGCCGTCAAAGGGAGTGGAATGAGCCAGTGAGAATACTCCAGGTACGTCTACAGCCCAGTTTGGCCCTTTGTCCTACCAGTTTGTCTCATGGCTTGAAGGGTTAACCCCAGCTGTCTCTAAATGTAGGTATTTGAAATAATACATTCCCAGAGGGCTCTGTGATACTAAAGTTAGGCTAAACTCTAATTGTAAAAGGTGTTCTAGGATCAGATGCCAGGGTACTCCTTGTATTTTTAATCTTTCCCTTCTGAATGAGAGCGGCAGGGAACACAAGTGGCAACCGTGTGACCCAATGGACAGTAGGATTTCAGCAGGAAAAGGTGGTCTCAACTGGGGAGTGAGATGGAATTATGCAGTATCCAGGGCTCCATATGGCCCCTCAGTTAGGGGTACCATTAAAGTACATCAAATGCATTACCTTCTCTCAAAGAGCTGGCTGGGGGCCTTCTCATTCCATCTGACCACCTGTCCCCCTTTCCTTCTCTGTCACAAAGACTCCTTCCTCTCTTCATACTGCACGAGGACTGGCAAGCTCAGCTCTTACGAGTCATAGCAGGTGGTGGGGCGTGATATCAGGGGACTATCAGCTTGATCAAGGCTGCCCTCCCCTCCCCCTGCTCTCTTAGACTGGAGAGAAGTCAGCTGACCCTCTGGGAGAGAATCTGAGAGAGTCCCTGGTTCAGAGTCCAAAAGTCAGTAAGGAGTATTCATTCTTTGAAGAGCCATGAGGCTGCGCAAAGATGGGAGAAGCCAGGCCCATAAACGTGTGGGCAGGGTTTCTGGATTCCCCAGGATCTTTGGAACTGTTTGCAATGTAAGGCAGGGTGCCCCAGGGTGCCCCACACTTGGCACATGTCCAGGCAAATATTTTGCATCTGCTTGTGTTTGGGAAACATAAATATCATTTTACTAAAACAGGGTAACTCAGGAATAAGAAATAGAGTATGGACAGGAGAGACCAAAACAAAAACAAAAACAAAAACAAAAACAAAAAAAAGCCCTCCTTCTAGCTCTGCCTAGAATCAGTGATGGTTTTTGGAACAGCTTTCTGCAACACTATCCTGAGTGTCCAAACTGAAGACATCATGTTCTGCTCTTCTATCACGACCCCTCCCTCATTTCCATTCATTATTTTTCCCAGTGGAGCTCTCGAAATAAATCTGTCACTCCTTGAGCCTGCCTTTCCCCAGCAACACAGCGTCATACCAGCCTCCACGCTTCTGTGGACAGACAAGGCAGAGCTTGTCACGGTATTTGACACTCGGGGTTGTCGGTTCCTGGTTGCAATTCAAGAATGGAACTACTTTGTCTCTGAGATAGCTCAGTATGTGGTGAAGACAAATTCTAACCATAATTACCTTTATGCTTTCTAAAAATCTACTCCCTATTAAACATGCTTAGCACAGTTCTAGACCCAGAGAGTAAGTCCTCAACAAATACAGTTGATTAATTGACCAAGCCTCTTCTCCCAGCCCGTGTCCAGAAAAACTCTCTGTGGTTCTCCTTAAAGGCTTCGCTGTTGCCCACAAACACCCTGCCTCAGAAACCCCGGCTTTCAGGTGAAATCACACTGAGAAGAAGAAACACCCGCACAGCAAGGAGCCAACAGAAGGCAAGACTTGAACATGGCCAAGGGCACTTGAAAACCCAATTTCACTTTTATTCAGTAACTTCACTTTTTTAAAGATGAATCATTGATGTGGAAAGAGAACTCCAACTTACTCTGAATTCACCTACACCCTCTCCTGGCTGGGGGTGATAAGAGACCTCCCTAATGTGAGTTTCATATTCCATGGTTTGCAACTTTCATCGATGGCTCTTTTTTGTCACTAATTTAGGGCTGTGTTCAGAGATACTAGGAGTTCACCCTTCTTTTTCTGACTCTTGTGGTCACTTAGGAATTGAGGTATTTACCTGTATTATACGGTGGCAATTAGGAAAATGGAAAAGCTATGGTCAGGGTTGACATCTTTGACTTTAGATGTTTACATTTTCTTTTCAGTAGGGATGTCCGCTCTTGTCTGCCGTGCGTACACCATCTCAAATTATTGACATCTTAACCAGCTTCCCAGACCCTTCTCAAATGCAATCTCCTCCATAGCGTCTTGATCCTGGCCAGCAGGGGCAATTTCTTCCTGCAACTGTGGTGGCACTGCCTGGGGTCTAATGCTAGCCCAACACTCTCTTGACTGTGGGACCCTGGACAGGTAGTTTGAACTCCATGTGTCCAACTTCCTCATCTGTAAAATGGGGAGAATAAGGCAACCTACCTCAAAGGGCTGTGAGAATCCAATAATCCAATTCATGAAAAATGCTTAGCACAGCATCTAGCACGTGTAAACACCTAGCTGAAGCTAAGTGCTATGATTGGCTATCAGCTATGAACTCTAAAAGAATTTTTATTTCTCTAGAAGATCTTGCCTCACTTCCTTATACGTACGGTACCTTGCTCATCTACCTCTTCTCACTGTTCTTACATGGAGATAGTGAGCTCTCATCTCCCCCAGCCAGGAGGGTTCTAGAAGAGCTCAGGGCAAGTTGAAGGTCCATCTTAGAGTAAGGTGCTGGGGAGCAGAAACACCACCCTTCTCTCTGAGGCTGGTTCATACACACGTCCAACAAATACATATTGAAATGAAGCATGTGAGGTTTATACAATGCCTAGCATATACTAAGCTCTGAGAATATACTTGTTGACCTTTTATTGACATAATCTTATACCAAGAGGAAGAACCCAAGTGTCTCTGCATCAGTATGTAAAGTACGTCTCTTTGAAAGCAACCACGTACAACTGAGACACATGACATAACACAAAGTCAAATTTTGCCTTCTGGAAAACTGACAAGGCTGAAAAACTCTGACAGCACACAAAAACTTTTCCCAACATGCAGAGCTGTCATCGGCACTTCCCCACCTTCCCAGTGACATACAAATGCTGCGGCGGATGCCGGAAGCATCAGCTACCGGATCAAGGACAGTGCCCTGCCCGTAGTTAGTAGTCACTGTATTTATTCTCCCCTGATCTGCTGTTGGCTCGTTCCCCTCAGATCTATGGCTATATTGTGAGCTCAGATTAGAGGTCTTCACCATTTGGCTCACAATATCTAGTTTTAAAATATGCTCTTGTGAATGCAAGGTAAATCTAATAGTTTTCTTTCTGGAATGTTCCTAGGCATTCTCTGTCGTCAGCATAAATCTTTCCTCCATCCCTTTGTGCTTTATTAGAGTTTCCCCCCAAGAACCCCTTTTGCCATCTCCCCTTCCTGGTACTTGGTCATTTTAAGCTGCTCTGGTTCTCTAAAGAGACAAATCTGGGCTCCATGGGAACATCCAGAAAGCTCTTTGGAACGTGATTCGTAGATCTGCCAGGTCTTGGTGGGCAGCAGAAGACCCAGTCAGATGGTATTCTGAAGAAATGTAAGGAAAGATTATTCACAGAGTGAGGTCAGGGGAGAAACACTGGGAAACCATTGCCACCATATTTCAGGAGCTTGGAAATAGCTGGAGCCATAGATGAGGGGCCAGCCCTCACAGCTGATGTCTGGGAGGACATGGCTCTACTGGGCAAGAAGGGGGAGGGTGTGTCGCAGCCAAGGGGTCTGCTGCCTGGAGCCCATTGTGGCAAAGGAAAGGACAGAGTGTGAACCTCACAGGTGAGATGAGGAAAGGAAGCAGAAAACAACCAGCACAATGTATATGAAAGTTCATGTACCAAACCTGGAACTGACATTGCATCCTGTCACCCTGCCCACGCAAAACACTCTCCAAGGAGCTTCCTACTTGTTTGTCTCTCACTGGCCTTTAATGGGGTTACTAGAAAACAGAGGTCAGTTTAATTTCTAAAGAAGGAAAGTAGCATAACCTTACCTGTGATTGTGATTCTCTTAGACACTCCCAAGATTTGTGGGACACCACTCTCTTCTGCGTGCAGAAATACAATAAGGAAGAAAAATTTCTCTTTTCCAGGTCACAATACTTGAAATAAAGACAGCAACCCATGAGGCATCCACAGATTATACTTCCTCTTTAAGTGGGAAATTTTATGTGTTTCCATTCGAGATGTAATGCCGTGGTCTCAGCCTGGATGCTCAGCAGCATTAGCTGTGGAGCTGTTACCTAGCACCAGACCCTGCACCCGCCCCGGACACCCACGACTGAGAGTCATTAATTTAAAATTATGGACGTATGACTAGGAAGCTCTAGATAGAGATTTTTATCCAGACCTCTTTGATCGATCAGTAACTTTTAACGTTTTGTTTTTTAAAGCTCTCCCATGTTAGTCTCAAGACAATTTACTATTTAGAAGTACATAGCCAAGGGAAGAAGAAATTAACTTTCACATACTATCATGCTCTTAAAAAGTGATGAATTTAATTCAGAAATGAGGCTTTTCACATACAGAATTAAACTTAGTTTGTGATTTAAAGATGGGCTGTGGCATTTCTGAAAAGTACAATGAACAAACGAAACATTGCCTATATAGTTTTCCAAACCCAGCTCAAATTCTTCCAGAGAACAGCCAGCATATTGCATGTGAAAAGGCAGAGTTTTTATTCCTCAATATCTCCAATAAGTAATCTTGTCATCCACTGAATTAGTGAAGTATTCTGCTCCTACCTCCTCTTTTGTTTTTGTTTGCTTACTTGCTGGCCAATTTACTTTAGCACATTTCATCATCTGGATTTTTAAAAACACTCATTTGTGTATATATACGTTGGGAACATTTTGAGGTCAGAGATTGTGTTTGTTCATTTTTATATCATCACTCACAGCGCTAGTCTGGTGTAGTCTGTTGTAGACGCCCCCTATATGTCTGTTGAATTACTACCTTACTTTAAAAAAAAAGTGTATTTCTTTTTTTTAAGATTTTTTACTTATTTACTAGTCAGAAAGAGTGCGTGCATGAATGAGGAGAGGGGAAGAGGGAGAAGCAGGTTCCCCGCTGAGCGGGGAGCCCAATGTGGGGCTGTATCCCAGAACCCCGGGACCATGTCCTAAGCCAGAGGCAGATGCTTAATGGACTGCCACCCAGGCACCCCAATGTATTTCTTTGTGCACAAAATGTACCCGGTACTAATGATATTTTTCACTGACATATACCTTTCCCCATCATGCCAACCTGTGGGGCCAACCTCAACTCTTCCACTCCAGGCACAAGAAGAAAATCTAGATCTCAAATCCAAATATATTAGGCTCAATTTGAACATGAGAGGCACCCAGTGGGTTTCATATCCAAGTCCTCAGAAAACATTCATATTCAGACAAATGTTTACATCTATCCAGTGGACTTTCTTGATTTTAGTATAATCTCTTGATTTTCTGTTATTATTGAACCTCTCTACAGCTCTGTCCTGATGAATAACAGGTATCCCTCATTTGTTTTTACCCTAAGTCATTTTAAATGAAAGTTTAAAGCCACCTACACAATGAAAGATATCATTTAAAAATAATGACAGATAATGTTTGGTAGCCAGGAACTTGAGTAAAAGATGTATCTGGAAATATCACCCTTGAAAATCATGCACATAATGAAAAAGGGCCGGAACTGATGAATTTTAATGCAACCAGGCAAAGACCCAAGGCCTGTCACGCCAGCTGGTCATTCTTGCTTTAGCCATTAAAAGTGGCCTTTTTTGTGGCTAACAACAGAAATGTCGGTCAATCAGGCACAGCTGTAGGTCTGGGCTTGGAGCCCACTCTCAGCTTTGCCCCCTCCCTCTCCTTCCCCCAGGCTAGGCCGGAATGAAAGGGTTGGGATTGGCATTAGGCACGGAGAAAGGGAAAACCGAGATGCTGAAATACAGATGAAAGATTGATTGCTGCAGCATCTCAAGCCTTAGCCCATTAGGTGAAGTTTAACCCCTGCAAAGCAGGTCACTTGGCAAAAATGGATGGAAAATACAAACTTCAGGTTGAAAGACGGGGAGGAGGCAAGGGGAAATGCTCCGCTGCATATGGTGTTCCATTAATAGGTATCACACTCCATAATGGGAACATTTTTATACAAATGTGTTCTTTGGAATCCAGCCAAGAGCAGGGCACCCTAGTGAAATCACAATGCACAGCTAATGAGCTATTTTTGGCGAATTTGGCACTAGAGACTAATAGAACCAATTTGTCCCCAAAATGTTAAATCATTTAGCGCTTCTTTGGAGGTGCTAAGTGCATCTAGAACTTTTCGGGGCTGTCAATAAAAATTAGAGACCACTCAAAAGCCTTCAGTCTTGGCTTGCAATCCTTTATCCTTGGATTAGAGGGCTGCCGGGCACCTGAGGAGACTCTGAGCACAGCCTGCTAGCTGCGGGAAGCAAGTGGTGGGGCTGAGCCACAAATGTGCTCCTCTGACTAATGAGAGACTAAAGAGATAGTGAGCGTTCTTTACCAGCCATGCTGTCAACCCACGGCTCTGCTGTAATCAGGCGGATGGGATCATCTCTTCCCCACGGTCCACTGCCCACTAATTCTGTCATGTCACTGCCATTCCCCCAAGTCCATAATCTTTGGACTCTGCCCCCTGCCTCACTTTACTATTTTCCTTTGTACTTTCCTCCAGTCCCTCCATACCAGCCCTCAGCCCTTCACCCCTGGATTTTTGAAACTGTCTGCCTAAACTCCCTTCCACCAGCCTCCCTCACTTCCAACCATGCTGCATATTGATGGAAGATGAATCTTCATTAACTAACGCTCTCAAAAAGTTACTCTCCTATTGGAAACTTTCAAAGGCTCCCCAGTACCCACCACATCAAATCTGAACTCAGCCATCTGACTGTCACAGCCTTTTATAAGATGACCCCATTCAACCAAGATAGCCTTATTTTCCATGAGCTGTCTTACCCTTTCAGGCTCAGGAGAATCATTAACCATCGCTGCATAAATAAATCCCTGCTACTGCTCACCCTGGAGCCCACTACAAAGAGTGAGCAAGTTACATAGTGCTGCCAATGCGAGAAACAGTAAAATCCAAAAGTAAAGCCTGCAATTTAAAGCATCTGCCCTTGTGAATTACACTTTAGAGGTTAAAAAATGCTATTTTTTTCTTGGTCTATGACCAACTCACCCGATTCCCACAGAGAAGCCTTCCTCCCCATGAATCCAAATTTGAGCAAATCCATCAAACTATTTTTTATGCTGCAGTAACAAATAAAAGCAATTTTATTGAGATGGCTGCCTGCCCAACATGCCTTCCACCCTCATCAGACTGGCTGCTTTCCAAAAACACCTGCATTCATGCTGCCCCTGTGCCTTCACATCTGCTTTTCTCTTCTTGGTGTGCTCCTCCTCTCCACTCCATCCATCCAAGTCCCATTCTGTAAGACTCAGTCCCAGCTCCACCTCTGCAAATTTGACTGCCATAAAATCCCTGGTCCTCCAGGATTTTGTTCCTCAAAACAGTATGTACAGTACTCTTTACTATTAAAGGTTAATATTCTCTCTAGTACTGGTTGCTCATCACTTCATGAGAGTTATTCTTGCTTCCTCAAGAAGAGTCATAATTTAAACTCAAGTTTCCACATAATGCTGTGGCCATAGTAGGTGCCAGGTAAATACCTTTTCATTGGTCAATCTGCTCATGCTTTAATTCTATCCCTATTGGGCCTAAAATAGTAGTGAGCTTATAACAGGGGCTCAAAAACTCTAATTAATCAAAAATTAGACTCTTTTCTGGAGCCTTTTTTTAGTGTACTCCAGATATCGGGTTGGAACATTCTCTAATCTAAGAGAATGGTCACTGTGTTAGAGAAGACTAACCATCTTCCAAATATCTGTGTGCCTCCTTCTATTATACAGAGTTGTCATTGAGCAGCAACTGTCCGGCCAGGCACAATGTTTCCCAGTCTCCTTACCTCTAAGTAAAGTCATATAACTAGGGTTCACCAATGGAAAACAAGCCAAAGTCACTTCTGGGCCAGCATGGCCAAGAAGTGAATATGCTTGCTCCACCCTCTTTCTTCCCAGGTGCCACCTGGATGCAGATCCCTTGAGTGTTTAGAGGATGGTGGAGCCAGACGTTAGAAAGAACCAGGTCCCTGAATCACCAATCACATGGAGGAAAATTCCCGCCATTGCGTTGGACTGTGACTTCAGGAGAAATAAACTCTCATTGTATTTATAGCTACTGCAAACCAGGGTTTGTTATAGCTAACTAATCCACTTACCTACCTCTGAATGAGTGAAAGTGCCACTGAGGGGAAGTGCGGTTCAAGATGAGAAGCAATTAACCTCTTATGCATTAATACATGATGAGTTATCAGGCTGAAGACTAACTGGTTTCCAGAATGTGCCTCTGTACATTTAATGAGGAATTCAGGCATGTTCCACCCGTCCTAACAAAACTATTTTTTTGTAGGTTCCAATGCACTCAAACTCCTGGTTATGACTATTCTCTGAAGTTGCCTAGATCTCCTATCTCCAGCCCAAACCACTTTCCTGAACTAAAGAACTGTGTATAGAATTGCTGCTAGATGTCTCCAGAGGGGTGTTCCATAGGCCCCTTCAACCTAGGATCTCTAACACTGATCTCATTGCCCTCTCACACTCACCTCCGCCTCCGGTTGAGCCTCCTACTGAAGTTAGTGGCATCACCACCTATCCAAACGCTGCCTATTCCTGAATCTCTCACACACCTCACCGGTATTCGGTATTGTCTTCTCTCACACCACCGCTGGCTTAAGGTTCTAATTAACTCCTACCTGAACTATAACCATAGTCTCTCCTAACTGTTTCCTAATGCAGTCATACCTGTCTTTTGCAGGCATTACAATCACCTGGGGGCCTTGTTAAAAAAAAAAAAAAAGCTGACTCATGAGATTCAGGACACAGTTTCTGATTAGTAGAACTGGGTGAAGGCTGGCAAGATGATTCTGGAATGGGTGGTCCATAGGATATATTGTTATACCCCTTTTTCAGTCTAATATCTATGCTGCCACCAAAGCTGCTCACCAACACAAACTCCTCAAAGGCTATATGGTAAAGCCCTTGTGAGTTGGTTTCTGCCTACTCACCAGCCTTATTGCCCTCCCATCTCCACCTCACCACTGATTCTCTAGTAATTTTGTTTATCCACCTCCCTCTACCTTTGTATGTTCTCTTACCTCCGCCTGCTAGCCCTCCCCAACATACTACCTGGACAACTCCTACTCCTCTCTCAAGTCTCACCTCCAACAGTATCTTCTCTGGCTAATGGGCTTGACTCCCAGAAACAAACATGGGTCTTTCTGCTCCTTGTACATCGTCTACCTACCTCTGCCATTGTAATAATGGGCTGGGATCATTGTGTGTGCATCCCTCCTCCCACTAGACTTCTTCAGGGCAGGGACAAATCTTTGTATCTGTGTATTCACAATATTCAAATGTTTGCTCAATGAAATAATAATTATCACAGACCTAAATGTAAAAACCAAACTATACTACAAAAATTTTAGAAGACCACATAGGAGAAAATCTTCATGACCTTGGATTGGGTAGAGCACTCAGATATGACAACCAAAGCATGATCCATAAAAGAAGGAGTTGGTAAATTGATATTCATCAATATTAAAAGCTTTGGGCTTCAAAAACACTTTATGAAAATGAGAAGACATGGAGAAAATACTTGCAATTATATTTCTGATACAACTCATATCCAGAATATATAAAAAAGTCATATACTCAATAATAGGAAGACAAAGAATCCAACTTAAAAATAAGCAAAAGAGGGGTGCCTGGTGGCTCAGGTAAGCGTCTGCCTTTGGCTCAGGTCATGATCTCAAGGGTCCTGTGATCAAGCCCCAAATCGGGCTCCCTGCTCAGTGGGGAACCTGCTTCTCCCTCTCCCTCTGCCGCTTACCCTGCTTGTGCTCTCTCTCTCTCTCTGTCAGGTAAAGAAATAAAGTCTTAAAAAAAATAGACAAAAGCGGGGCACCTGGGTGGCTCAGTCAGGTTAAGTGTCTGCCTTTAGCTCAGGTCATGACCCCAGGGTCCTGGAGTCAAGCCCTGCATTCTCCCTCTTCCTTCTCCTCTCCCTCCCCTCCTGCTTGTACTTTCTTTCTCTGTCTCACACTTTCTCTCAAATGAAATCTTTTAAAAAAATAGGCCAAAGAATAGACATTTCACTAAAGAAGATACATGAATGACCAATAAGCACATGAAAAGATGATGGACATCACTAGCCATTAGGGAAATGAAAATTAGAACTTCCATGAAATATCCCATCACTCTCACTGGAAAAACTATAATAAGAAAGACACACAATTAGAAGTGTTGGCACAGACATAAACTGGAATTCTCAAAACATCGCTGGTGAGAATGTAAAATAAAGCAGCTACTTTGGCAAACAGTTTGGTAGTCTCCTAAAAAATTAAAACTCTATTTACCATATGATCCAACAAATTTTCTCCAAGTATCTACCCAAAAGAAACAAAAATATCACCTACACAAGTGAAAACATATGTCCACACAAAAACCGGCACATGAATGTTCACAGCAGTACTATTCATAGTAGCTAGAAAGTGGAAACCATCCCAGTGTCCATAAGCTGGTGAACAGATAAGTAGAGTCAAACTGTGGTGATGGTTGCACAGATCTGTAAATTTACAAAACATCACCAAATCGTACACCTAAAACAGGTGAATTACATGATATGCACATTGTACCTCAATAAAGCTATTTTTAAGCAGAGACTAAATGAGAGTTTTGTATTTGTACAGATGTGATGAATACTAGTACAATGACAACATACATTTATGTACCTGCCATGTGCTGGGCAGTGATCCAAGCACTTTGTACACCCTGACTATGTCTACGTTGAATCCTCTCGACAAACTGTATTGCTATCGGTAGGTGCTATTGTGATCAGCTATTATCAATTACATTAGTATTAATTTTTATTATACTATTATCAGCTATTATTAACAGCTATTGGTAGGTGCTATTATCATTCCCATCTTACAGATAAGAAAACTGAGGTACAGGGAAGTTAAGTAACTTGTCCAGCATCACACGCCTAAGAAATGGTGGATCTGCAAAATATGGGTAGGGAATGAAATTGTCAAATCACTGCAATCACTACAGCAAAAAGATGTTCCCTTTTATTCAAATAATTATGGGAAATTAGCTATGCTTGGATTGTTAATTCTTTCCTCTCAATTACAAATGAAGAATAAAAAATTTAATCTGAAATTATATAAAATGCCCCTAAGTATCATTCAATTCTTCTTTCCAGTCATTTTCACTAGGTAAAATGGACATTTCTATTAAGATATTACTATGGAAGGCGGGATTTTACATCAACCCCATCATACGCTATCAAAAACAAAGTTCCAGGGCGCCTGGCTGACTCAATCAGTAGAGCGAGCAACTCCTGGTCTTGGGGTTGTGAGTTCTAGCTCCATGTTGGGTGTAGAGAATACTTAAAAATAACATCTTAGAAAAAAAAATAGCAAACTTTGTTCATCTTCATTCCACTGCAGTTTGTATCTCCCTGTTCTGAGCACAGAAGGCAGTAAAAGCTTCCAAAACCTCAGTCCGCCTAAACCAAGCTCCCCTCTTCCCTTCCACGAAGACCATCCTCCCACCTGTGAGGTATGCTCATATCTGCAACCATCTCTCCAAAGAGCCTCTGCACAATCTTCGCATTTGCAACCCTCCACATACCCACGCTTTACGGGGGGCTGTGCATGTGACCGTACAGGAAAGGTCGAAAGCCCTAGTTTACGCTCCTTATGAGTAATACCAACTGTATGTAAGTAAAGAAATCTATCGGTGAAGCCTAGGCCCATCTGTGAGGTAAGTAACACTGTGAAAACGAAGAGAAAAAAAGATTAAAGCCACAGGACACTACATGATCTTATCTGGCTAGCCTTGAACGCAGCGGGTTTGTCTCATGCTGCATTGCACATTATCCAATCACCGTGTTAGTCCACCCCAGTCAAGTCACATGACAATGACGTCTATGTGAGTAAAGAGATATTCCTCACCCTAAAAAAGAGACAGAATGTTAATTCCGCTACGGGCCACCTGACCCAAATGCACAGTTGATTGAAATGTTTAAATTTTGACATTACTGAAGAGAACTCAACTTGTGCAAGCCAAAAGTAAGCTTTCTTTCTGGCTTCCACCCTCTTTTGTCTCCTTCCGTCCTCCAGATTGTAAGTGTTAGTCCTTTTCAGCTCGGCTGAATCGATCGTTTTTATTTCTTCATTACAAATCTGAAGACAACTGCAGCAAACAAAAAATGGAATTTGACTTGCTGATGTTTAATTATTGATGTGGCCTTTTGAAAACATATTTGGTTCTCTGAAACGGTTCCTCAGAACTGTGCTCCCTTTCTCATTGGCTCCTATTTTGTTTGTTCTTGGCCTCTGCGCTCCTTTTCGATTTTCCACAGGTTCGCAAGGGCTGCCTCGTCTGCTTTTGAAATGTGTCTTTAGGCGTGCTTTTGTTTGACAGGTAATGCCAAGGCTGAGCTGACAATCTGTTTGAAAATCTTTTTCCAGGTATCCAAGATCAGTGAGCCTGTTCAATGTATACTGTGATTAGAATTTTTCTTCAGATATTTATATCAACATTTCAGTTTTAGGGAGAAATGTTTTTCTGAGCCTACCTGTCAAAGAGAAACTTTTGAAAGGTAAGGAATGCTATCGTTTATATATTCAAATGCAGAAATACACTGTGGTTGTGGTAACACTGACACCCCCCACCCTC
>NC_048219.1:60439419-60465663 GCF_002007445.2 Ailuropoda melanoleuca | reverse complement strand
CCACTGAAAAGAAAGGAGCCTACAAGCACGCAGTCACGGCTCCTCCCACAGGCAGGGACAGCCACCCCCTTGGGAGCCCTGACCCTCCGCTATGGGATTTCAGGGTTACTTGGAAAGACTTAGGAGGTTTTCGTCCTAGGAGTTCATTTCCTATACACTTCCCTTTTGAGGATAGGAAGAATGGGGGCAACGGTGTGAGAAAATACAGGCACTGAAGGGAAGTTTGTCTCTATCAACCTGTATGTTAGGACACCGGACAACAGGAGATCATAAATACCTGCTTTCTTATTCTGAGAGCTTCAGTATTCAATGTACCTCAGCAAATATTCATTTTATCCCCAGACGTATTTAAAAGTGGACACATTTTACCTAAGAACTTACAAAACCAGACTATATTATTTCAAAATAAAAACTTACTTTAAGGGGTGCCTGGGGCCACGAACTCAGTTAAGTGTCAAAGTCTTGGTTTCGGCTCAGGTCCTGATCTCTCATGGTGGTGGGATCGAGCCCCAGTCAGGCTAAGTGCCAAGTCTGCTTGAGACTCTCTCGTCCTCTGCCCCTCCCCCACCACTCTTGCCCTCTCTCTCTCTCTCAAAGTAGATAAATAAATGTTTTAAAAAAGAAACTTACTTTAAAAAGCTGCTTGTTTTTGGAAAACAAAGCTTAGGGTGGTACAAGGAAGGGGTACCACTTTGGCCACTGGCTAGCTAGACGCTAACCATCAGGCTTACACTAATTTGCTATAAAACACCACCAAGGACAATATAATAAAAAAAAAATTAGAGTTGAGGGCCATATCAGCTTAAGAGATGAAATAATTCTTAAGTATTTTGGAATGCAGAAATACCCATGCAAAAATTAATTTTGAATTTGGCTTACTGAGTGATTAAACCTATTGATTAAAGTGGGACCGCCTAAGAAGTCTTTCTTAACCTTTCCAGTTGGCAGGGACACGTGGGAGAGTGCTCTGCAGTTCCTTACGCACGCTCCACAATTCAGACACTTCACTAATTATCCCCAGTTATAAAAAATAGATTTTACTGCCCTACATTTGTCTCTGTTAAATTATGTTTTATAAGTCAACCATTTCATTGACAAATATTCATTGATCACTTACGTGGCACTAGGCACAGTTCCAGATACTAAATATGTAACTGCAAACAGCACAATCCCTACGCTCAAGGAGTTTCTGTCCAGTGAAGGTGAAAAGAATCAGATTTACTATCAACAAGGTCAAAAACAGTAAAGGAACTTAAAGACTCTGACATGTAAATAATAATATCAGGCATTTTAAATTCTCTGCAGAGTAGCAGGGGAGAATAACAAGATAGTTAAAGTTTGAGATCTTATGCAGCGTTCTTAAAAAAAAAATCTTAGACAATAATGCTTTAATTTTGTATAATCCGTCATTTTTCCCAGAGCAACATCGACATAAGTGTGTTCCCTTCTTGAGTCTTCTATCAAGAAAAACAAGTTCAGATACCACCTGATTCTGCCACTAAAATGTATGAATGCAAGATGCTTTTCAATTAAGTAGCATGCAGGATTGGTAAATCTTTCTTTTTGTTTTCAAGTGCTAACCTAGGACAGTAATATACACCAATCTAAGTTTCTAAATCCAACAGAGGAGGGTGAGGGGGACAGAGTCCAGGAGTGTTACAGAGCAGCTGACACATCACGGAGGTCTGAATGCCAGAGCCTCATGCTGGTGCCCATCCCAGAAGTACTGGTTCTATGTGCTGCTGTTATACACACATTTAAAAGAGAAAGACTGAGAAAAGATATGCTCATTGTGTGGTTAAGCAGCTCATTTTCACACCACACAAGTGATGAGTACTACCCCGAATGGATGGCTGTCCTAATATTCCCCTGTGGCCGCTGAAAAGGGGTGTTTTCCTTTGGGACGATCCATGGTAGTTTCACTAACTTGGTGCAGCTGTAGCTGTTTCAGAGTCTTTCACAGAAAAGAGAGCTATCCCCATGCCGGATACCCGGAGTGTTGCTTTAAAAACAAAAAATCCCGCAAGATCTTTGATGCGGCCTGTGAAGGTGTTAGAATCCGTACTAGTGAAGCGACACAGAAAAAATAAATGTCATTTGAAGATGGAGGAGTAGATCTACAAACTATCCGTTTCATTTTGCGTTTCTGGAGCTTTAACTGGACACATTATGCAGAATCTCTTATTTTTCTGCAGAAATTCCAGAGTTAGCCATGAATCCCCAAGATAAGAATGCCTAATACACTTCGGTAGGTGTTACTATGCTCGAAAATTCAAATGATAAAAACAAACAGGGCTTTGCAAAACATGTATAAAACCAACATACATGTTAATGCCCATGGTCTACCAGCTTAAGATCGAGGACCCCAGAGAGAAACACTTCAGAATTCCATAACTACACCCACTTCAGGGCTCATTTCAGGAATGAAGAGGAGATAATCATTTGTTTCGGATGCACAGGAGGTGAGTAGGGAATTTGAAAGGTGAGGGAAGGAATATTCTTAATGGGGATAAAATGGAAATTATTTACTCTAGCAATCCTCATTACCCTGTTGATTGCCATCCTGCTGACACTAAGAGGTTCTCTTATCTCCCACCCACCTCACCCCCGTTCTCGCAATTCTCTATTCCCTTTGATTTCATGACAAAAATTTGCAAGTCTAAAACTTGTATTTCATGGAAATATTAGTATTCAAGCTCCATGTATTAAAAGGAGGAAGAGGAAAGGCCCCCACTTTCAAATCCACAGTCGACTGTTTGGTATGAGAAGTTTGACAAGCAGAATTGCATGTCCGATTATCAATGCATTACCAGCATTTTACCTGTGTTGCTTTCGTTGGCTTTTTTCTAGTGCGGTCATTCCATGCAAAAATCTAAATTCCTATCAAAGTGGAATTAAGAGCTGCATTTTTTAAAAGTGTGCTTAATATGCAGTAAAAAAATAAAGCCAAATTAATTTTTTTTTACATGAGGCTAGAAATACATTTTACTTGTGGTCTATTGTATGGATCAGATCTTCCTGAAAAGGAATATATCCCTTAGACCAGAAATATACTCAGGGCATGAAGAGGAAAATCCATTAAAGAGTTTAATTCTGCTAAAATAAGATCCCTAGCTGCCTCTGCCTCGTGCCCGAGGCAACTCATGCAAAGGGTATAATTTGAAAACTTGATTAAGTAGGCTCTGCTACCGTTCCTGAGTATAGTACCCTGTCCAGTCATCTATAGCTCCCTAAAACCCTGCGTGATACTCAACTTCTAATTCATCAGTACCATATTGTGCAGTAAACTTGAGTCAGACTGGTTAGAATACCAGCCCGGCAAATGTGTTAACCACCAGATCATAAGTCTTAGCTTCTTTGTTGGTAAAATGAGTTAAAACAAAAACAAAAAACTGACTTAAAAATTTATCTCACAAAGTTGTCCTTAAAAAATGATTTATGTAAAGCCCAACAAACAGTAGGTACTCCATCACCCTTTTCCCTCTCCCAGAAACATATCCTTACCCAGGATTTATTCTCCCCTAAATATTTTAGGAAAAAAAACACAAAGGGGCAAGCCTACAAGTAAGCAACCTATTATAAACCACAACTTCTCAACCAAAACCAAATACAACATTTTTTTTTATCATGTTGCTTTACTAACTATATCCAAAGTGCCCTCCTTTCACTAATTTATCCCAAAGGGGCATTATGCTTGTCGATACAGGCCCTGGGTCTAAATCAACAAGCCGCCACGACTTTGATTGGTTTCTAATTTGTGTAGTTTGGGAAAGAACCTAAAGAATTTCTCCAAAGCTCCTCTTTCTTATATGTCCTCGAAGAAAACTATAAGGGACTTTTATAAGAGGGTGGAAGACCCTTTCTTCGATGTCTCATGGGCCGCAGAAAAAGGAGGCTGTGTGACTAGGCTCTGCTGGCCGCAAGCAGGCCTTTATTTAGGTAATCAGGACAAGCAAGGCATCTATCACCAGGGGGCCAGCTTCTTGGAGAATAGAGCTTCATCCCTCCATCGCAGCGGCTGTCTCATCGTTTCCCAACCGGGAAATGAAGTGGAGACCAAGTTGTTCGGGGTGTCAGTAAGACTCTAAAAGGTCTAAAAGGTTCCAGTTCTGGCTGTTCAGAACTCAGTCATTCTCTACCATCAAACCAGACTGCCCACAAGCAGCCCAACAGAAACCAAGTCACGAGACGTCCTCGAGAGGGCGACTCCAGGCCTCAGTGTGGAAGACTCAGGATCCAGCTGACTGGACATCCTCACCAGTGGGCATCTGTGGGAACACCACTGGACTAAGATTTAGGATGAAGCCCTAAGAGTTTGTTTGAAGCTCATCACCTACCAAAAGACAATAAAAAAGAAAAGGGAATAAAACCACCTGTCACATATAGTTTGAGTTGTTCTATTCAAATGGAAAGGCAAAAATGCTCTGTGCCACTTTTCTGGTAACAGACAAGGGGAAAAAAAGAATGTTTTAGGTAGTTCTCATTCTATTAGCAAAACAGAATAAAACCTTTGGTCTGATTCCAGCCACATTATTAAAGGACCATCGAACTAATGTAAAAAAGCAGCTCCTCATCAATGTGTCATTAATGAGAGCATTACCACCTAATGTAAGGGAACTACTCTTTCCAGGGATTCTGTTCAGGGGTGGCTCGAGTCAGACAAGAGCATAGGAGCAGGTCAGCCACAGGAGGGAGCGCAACAAACGTGCTCTCTGTTCCCAGTGAAGAATGTTGCACAGCGGCATCTAAAACTGATCAGTTTCTGGCATGTTCAAAAAGAAGGGAGGAGGCTGAGTTGAGGAAAATTTCAACTTTCTAATGAGTGCCTTTTTATTTTTTTTTAGTAATCCATGCTTATTGTCAACACACATTCCCCAGTGGCTCTTGGCTCCTGCCCAGCTTCTCCCCCTCTCTTGGTGAGCATGCAGATCTGCAGTTTGGGAGTGATGCCACCTGGAACAATAGGGCAATGTAAATGAGTATATTTTTCAAAGACTGAGACACCAAACAGAGGCTCTGTGGGATTATTGTCCAACAATAACATCAAACACTAGGTGCTATTTAAACCCCTTAATGGTATTAAATAATTTAATCCCTCCTCAAGAAATCTAAGTAGGTCCTGTTATTTTGCTATTGTACAGATAAGATGAGGCACAAAGGGGTCTCATAAATTGCTCTTGGTCACAAAGATAATACATGGTGGAACTAAGATTTGAACCCAGGAACTCTGGCCTCAGAGTCTGTGCTCTTAAGCAGTGTACTATAATCTCTGCCGATCCAGCTAATAATAAAATAAGAGCAGACAAATAAGTACAGGACTTGGAATCAGAGATAACCGATGCATAACCAAGCATTCACACTGGTGATGGTGGGTTCTTTAATTAGACTGTAGGCACCGGAGTCAGACTAACTCAAGGTCGAATCCTAGGACCTAATGCATGTCAGTCAGTCAAACTTGAACAAGTTATTTGACTATCCCAAGCCTTACTTTCCCAATCTTTAAAATGGAGATTGTAACAGTACTTATTTCACAGAGTTTTGAGAATTAAATATTACCTGTATAAGCACACTTGCATGATTCTAGCAACACAGTGGTCTATACACTTTAATAATTATCATAGTCATCCTTATTTTTTACACATGTAGCTTTCCACCATAGGTGAGCATTTGGAAGGAATGTTCCTTCTTCACTCTATCCAGGCACCCTACTGCTTTCAAAAGCCCACACATGTGAGATGGCTGGTGGGGATTAGGGGTATCAGCTACAGCGAAGGATCACAGCAAAGCTAAGGGGCTCACAGGGACCAAACCCCTCAACCTTGGCTTCATTAGCAAGTTTCTCTAGCTGAGCTAACCCAGCCCATGCCAGTCAAGCATTCCCTTGCAAATATAAATCATTACCCAATAAACCACAGACATACAAGACTGTCCATGGCAGATAAAGCTGTGGGTCAGAGTAGCCAATCCCTGAGGCTTCGAGGAAAGGGAGGAAAAGCAACAGCATTAATTATATAAACAGTTCCTTGGAAAGTGCTTTAAGCAAGTGTTTTAGATTCCCCTTTAATTAGGATAAATAATTACTGCATTTTCATTTTTCAATGAGCTCTCAAACTCTCCCATGCCCCATCTTCAAATACCAAGTAGAAACACACAAAGATCAGGGGAATAAACTAACTGTGTACACTTTTAAAGCCACTTTATCTGTCTGGATCTCAGCTTCACCGTCTGTACAATGAGGAAATTGAACTAGGTAAGTCTCCAAGGTCCCTTCCAGTAGATTTTCCACAACTCTGTGCAGTGCTTTGGGGCTGACATAATGGCTATACCACTTTACTCACCTCGTGTTCTTTTCTAGAAAGTGGCATAACATTTGAAGATATTAACTGCATTTGTTTATTGAACTTCAAAAACTGTTTTACAAATGTGAACATCAAGACATCCAGCATTCCTTTAAGTGTGCTGTAAAATAAGGAAACCCAAAATAGCAGGCCTAAGAAATGTCTGGAGACGAGCTCAAATGAGGACTAAAAGAACTGAAGATGTTTTTGGAAAATGACAAAGTTATCTCTTTTAATTAGATTTATTCTGTATATTTCCAGAACTAGAATCAATGGATTAGCATTGCAGGGAGAGAGATAGTAAATAATTTTTTTAAAGATTTTATTTTATTTATTTGACAGAGAGAAAGACAGCCAGTGAGAGAGGGAACACAAGCAGGGGGAGTGGGGGAGGAAGAAGCAGGCTCCTAGCGGAGGAGCCTGATGTGGGGCTCTATCCCAGAACGTTGAGATCACGCCCTGAGCCGAAGGCAGACGCTTAACGACTGAGACACTCAGGCGCCCCGGAGATAGTAAATAATTTTTTAAAGAAATATGTGTCTACCCAAGATAATGGTTCAAATCAGAAAAGAATTATTTACATAGCTATGAGCATCACTGAAACCTATGTGACAACTTCCCATCAAGACACTTAGATGACATTCCTCAACTGGGAGAGTAGGTGGAGAAATGTATGCTGAGCTCACATTACCTCTGAGTCTGTCTTGACTGCCCACTAGCTCTTGCAGAGCACCCAATGTGATGTTTTAATATTTCTTTGTTGGTGTTACCTTCATCAAACCAAGAAGGTCTCATCATCATTTGTATTTGTCTGTCACAGCTCCAAGCACATAGATTCTCAATAAATATTGAATAACTTTTTTAAATGACCAAAGAGTTTATAAAGACCGTCCTTGCCCTCAAAGAGGCTTGCAATCTAGCCAGAGTCTAGATTAACACAGCTGAACAAAATTTTATATACTTATATGTATTATCTTGCACACAGTTGGGACTTAGTAAACGTTTAGGAAATAATTTCATTTGACAGCAGTTGAGCAGGAGTTCATCACTGAATGAGGAGAAGCTGCTGAGGCTGGCCTGGAACACTGTCCAAAATCTGGCACCACCTACCCGATTACACCTTCCTCTGAAACACCAGCTGATTCACAGTCTTCTTACCTGACTTGCATTCTCACTCCTGTACTTGGGCTCAAAATTTTTCTTTCACCTAGACCACCCTCCCTTCTCTAGAGCACCAATATCTTTCCCTCCTCAGAATTCTCTATCATTATTACCATTTAATAGTACATCTGTCATCCATTTGTTAAGCAAACAGTCATTGATTCTTCAGTATGTGTGGGCTGAGCTAAACTTTAGGGATACAAATGGAGGAGATAGATTTCCTGCACTGAAGATTTTTAAAATTCCCTGGAAGCCAAACGCTATCTATTAAAATGAACAATTTTAGGGGCGCCTGGGTGGCACAGCGGTTGGGCGTCTGCCTTCGGCTCAGGGCATGATCCTGGAGTTGTGGGATCGAGCCCCACATCAGGCTCCTGTGCTATGAGCCTGCTTCTTCCTCTCCCACTCCCCCTGCTTGTGTTCCCTCTCTCGCTGGCTGTCTCTATCTCTGTCAAGTAAATAAATAAAATCTTTTTAAAAAATGAACAATTTTAATGCATAATGTCATGAAGGAAACACTGAGGACAGTGCCTAACACAGTCTGCGGTTTTGATAGATGATGAAGGAGGTCAAGCAGGGAAAGTTTCCTGAAAGAGGTATCACCAGAGCAGTCTTGAAGAAATGCTGAAATTGAGCCAGGTGGAGGGAGGAAAGATCCTTTCTTGCAGAGTAGCATGCAAAAGGCTGCAGGAAGAGAATGCTCAGTGCATGGAGTATGGCTGGTGTGTAGGGAAGAGGTAAGAGGTGGGCATGGGGAAATGGCATGAGCTGAATAAGGAAGAACACGCTGTGTTGAAAAGCCCATCTTTTATCCTCACACTAATGGGGAATTTTTAAAGGACTATAAAGAAGGGTATTACCTTATCAGACTTGCCTTTTATAACTTTAATTGAGGCAAGAGTAGATTGAAAGGAAGGTCAGACCCTAGGCTTAGAGGCATGTCAGGAAGCAACTGTTGGGAACCATATATGAAGTGAACTAAGGCAGTCTCAGTGGAAAAAAGGGAAGGCACAGGTAATCCTGAGCAGGTTGGATCTACACGGGGTTGAGTAAGTTATATTGGAAAGAAGGTGATCAGGAAGTCAAGGATACCTTCCAGGATTCTGCCTACAATAGCTAAGTAGACAGTGATGGCATTATTGAGAGAAACACAGAACAAGGAGTGGGTTTGGTGGAGGGGGAAAAAAGGTGAATTTCGCTTTAGACCTGATGAGCTTGAGATGCCTTTGAGATAGTCAAGTAAGGCAGCTGGATGCACAAGTCAAAAACTCGGAAGTAAGAACTGGGATGAAGATGTGAACTTGGGAGTCAGGAACATACAAATGGTAAAAATCACAAGATCTCATCGAGATTATGAGTGAGGAGGAATCAAGTCACTGTCACCCACACCAACCTGCTTCCAAAAAGCAGAAGAAACCAAAAGAAAGCTGGGACTACCCCTTGTCCTAAGTCATCACTTCCCCCAAGGAAAGGAACAGACTTTTAGGCATGCTACCTACGTAGGTCAGCAGTTTGTCCGCTAGTGATTATTTCTCAATTTAAATGCTACCTTTTTCATCTGTAATTGCAGAAACCTTGAAAACTGACCTTTGCTGAAATTCAGTGACCATCGCCAGCCCTCATTTTGATTGTGCCCTTCCTCCTTCTCATCTGCTCTCCACTATGTCTGAGGGTGGTAGAGCAGCTGGCTTTAAGTTCCGGAACTTGTTTTTTAACTGATGATGACCCCACTTTTCCCTGAAGGTTGTTTCAGCTGAACCACTTTATTTTGTTGTTTCGATTTCAAAATAAAAGGAAAGAAACTGAAAAAGAAAAGAAAAGGAGTGCCTCCTAGACCTGTAAGAGCTTGAAGTCTTGAAGAAATGCTGCAAGGGTTATTCACTTTTCAACGTGCCTATCCATCTGGTCACCCTAAAGCAATTGTAAGCTCCCTGAGAGCAAAGAGGCAGCTTCTATTTGTAGTAGGTCCTACAGAGCAACTAGGGGCAGGATGCCCTAAAAGAGAGGCTGCCTGATAACTATTTATGGAATCAATAGTTGTTTATACAATTAGACTCATTCATATACACACTTCTGTAGCTCTTGGAGTATTCTATACTATTTAACACAATTATTTGCTGTGTCCTATTCTTTGGTTATTTCATAGGTGCTACCCTTGGAACTGCAGTTAGACAGTAAACTTCTAGAAGATAGGAATACTGGCTTATACTTTATCTTGCATTGCTTGCTGGTAGGAAGTGGTGCTCAAAAAAGTTGTGTTGATGCACATACGTTGTTTCATCTACAATGAATTTATCCTGCTACATTACACCTTTTGAAAGATACAACAGAATGTGTATCTCAGATTAGAAGGACTGAATGGCTTGAGCTATTCTTAAGCACACCTTAAACAGTAGATGTCCCTGTTATGTTGCCTAATTGAGTAATTCATTCAGGAGAGTTCCTACTGAATTGGGCTGCAGCAGGCTGCACATGGAATTGTGCCATGACCTTCAACTGAAGATGCACATTTCATACGCAGATCTGTAAGCTGCATCAGTAATGTACATTTCTTGTGAATTAAGTCATCAATGGCTTCCACTGTAATGCAGGAAACTGCACTCACAGCAGAGAACCTTGGAAAGAAGGAATAAGGACGAGAGAAAGGAGACAGAAGAGACTAAGAATGTATTCCAGGAGATAAAGGAAAAAAAAAGGTTTTGCTCATCACAAGCGATCTGCGGCAATAGACTCAAGCTTAGACAGAGCAGGAGGACCCTGCATGGCCTCCACATGGCTCCACAAAGATCCTTGCCATTCCCAAAGAATGGCAGTAAGCCTTCCCAGAGGTAAGTATTACAACAGAATACCTATGTTTCTCTAGCTGGTCCCACCTTGGCTCCAGGCTTCAGAATGAATGTCATATCTTGATAATCATTAAGTCATTGGTTGTCTTGTCAAATTGCCTAATACAAATGGCTGTATATTTCCCCTAAGGGTCCATAGAGATCACACTGAAGAGGGGATACCCACTGAAGAGGGGTATCATCTAAGAGATCCTAGCCTGGAGAGGTGAGCAAGCAGCCTCTAAAAGCATGCTCAGGAAAAACAAGTCAAATGTCTAGGAAGGCCTAGAGGAGCTGGGCTGCTGTGAGCCCATGAGTGCAGAAATCCACTGCTGATCATACCCTGGGCACTGGAAAACCACAGGGTTATGTGCTTATGGATGAGAAAGAAGAAAATATTCCCTAATTCCTTCCCTTCTTTCTTTTAGCATTTAGAGAGGCAAGCATGCTGAGAAATTATGGTCACCATCCTAAGTCCTACAGCAGAACATTTGAAAATCTGACTTAGGTAAATAGTGTAGAGCAAGCTGAGTTTTAGTGTATGTGCCCCCGTAGAGTGTTCCTTAAAATACTGAAGTAATTCTGCCTGAGTTACTAAATCGCTGCTGTCCCAAGCCTCTTAGTGCCCCTTGGCTGCCCCAGCCTTTCTTCCTGGGACAGTCCAGATCTCTCCACTAAGGGGTTAATGCCTGCCACTAAGGGCTTCAGTGGGCTTCAGGTCCCTGCTCCAGCCTGTCATGACAAGCTGGTGTTCTTATGGCCTGATGAGACTCTTGAAACCCAAGCATCAGAAGGGGGGGAGGAGCACGGAGTTGAGCAAGTGCTAGCCTGGCAGGATATAGGCCAAGATGGCCTTTTCTTTGGAGGCACAAACTGTGTTTTGGTTTCTGCTCTGTGGGGTCACCTGGCTTCCACTAAATTGTCATATCTTTGGGTAATTATCTCATAAACCTATAATCCATGGGAGTGTGCTCTCTTCCCCTCAAACTGTAAACCCTTAAAAAGCCACCAGTCCTCAGACACAAGGGGGCTGACCAAGTCCTAAACCAAATAAATTAAGCCCACACCTAGACACAATTTCAGTACTATTGAACTTAAGGATAAGGAGAAAATCCTAAAATGTATCAAAGAGAGACAGAACACATATAAAGGAAAGACAATTAGTTCCTCAGGAGGTTTAAAACAGTAGATGCTAGAAGTCATAAATATCTTCAAAATGCTTAAGGAAAATTAGTCTCAACAAAGCAATCTTTATGGAGCTAAACTAGTCGTTAAGAAGAGGACAAACAGAAGGTAGTTAACTCTTTACAACCCCTCCCTGAGACACATGTCACCACGTGTAAGACACGGTACGAAGTAAAGCAACTGATAAACTTTTGGTAAATTTGAAAGATAATTGACTATTATTGATAATAATTACTAAAATTTAGGGAATTAAATTCAAAGTGAATCAGCTCTTTGGGCAACTAATCTTTGATAAAGCAGGAAAAAACATCCGGTGGAAAAAAGACAGTCTCTTCCATAAATGGTGCTGAAAATTGGACAGCTACATGCAAAAGAATGAAACTTGACCACTCTCTCACACCACACACAAAGATAAACTCTAAATGGATGAAAGACCTCGATGTGAGACAGGAATCCATCAAAATCCTAGAGGAGAGCATAGGCAGCAACCTCTATGACATTGGCCAAAGCAACCTTTTTCGTGACACATCTCCAAAGGCAAGAGAAACAAAAGATAAAATGAACTTGTGGGACTTCATCAAGATAAAAAGCTTCTGCACAGCCAAGGAAACAGTCAAAAAAACTAAGAGGCAGCCCATGGAATGGGAGAATATATTTGCAAATGATGCTACAGATAAAAGACTGGTATCCAAGATCTATAAAGAACTTCTCAAACTCAATACGCGAGAAACAAATAAATCAATCATAAAATGGGCAGAAGATATGAACAGACACTTTTCCAATGAAGACATACAAATGGCTAACAGACACATGAAAAAATGTTCAAAATCATTAGCCATCAGGGAAATTCAAATCAAAACCACACTGAGATACCNTGGACTCTGAGAAACTGAGGGCTTCAGAGGGGAGGGGGTGGGGGAATGGGATAGACTGGTGATGGGTGGTGGGGAGGGCACGTATTGCATGGTGCACTGGGTGTTATACGCAACTAATGAATCATCAAACTTTACATAAGAAACCGGGGATGTACTGTATGGTGACAAACGTAATATAATTTAAAAAAACATTAAAATAAAAAAAATTTAAAGTGAACTTAAAATTACAACAAATATGAAAATATAAAGGAAATGTTTAGATTAAAAGCATCTTAAGGTCTATATATTGTTCAAATAAATGACAGGTTTTCTTTCTGGATTTTGCTACATTAAGGGCACATATTAAAAATAGCCAATGAAAACAATAGAAATGGAATGGATCACTCCTAGCTGTAGAGAGGAAAAGATGGGACAAGTAAAGGTAATATGCTCAATGAAATAGAAGGTAGGTAAGGAATGGGAAAGAAGCATAATATATTTTTGTGACTAAAACAGTAGAAATGAGTCTAAATATGTCATTAATCACAAAAGTAAAGGGATGATATTTACTATTACCTATAAAAATTTGACACTCTCACGTATTTGGAATATTGAAAACTAAACAAATTCCAGCTACTATAAGGTGTTTATAAGAGACACATACGAAATATAATGACATAGAAAGTTGAAAGTTAAAAGAATGGTAAAAATATACTGAGAAAATATTACCTAAAATAAGCCTGCTGTAGCAACATTAGTAAGATATTAAATGGAAATCAAAGCAAAACACAGTAACAGAAAAACCCTATAAAGGCCATTAGACATGCAGGGTAGACGGTCCTTCTGGGTCAGGTGAGTGGGTCCAAGTTAAGAGCCAGGTGATGACCGGGACCAGTCATCCAGGACTGATAATAATGATAGGTTTGGGTAATAGAACTTACACCAAGGCCTAAGCCTACTGGACCAATGTGTGTGCCTAGGTGCTTCATACAACAAATCTACAGTCATCTGATGGTCAAGTGACATGGTGCCCTCAACTAGTACAGACCCTAAGCTCTATAAAGATAGCTCTTATTAATTGATAAAAAGGAAAACCTTGCCAGGAACATATTACAGTCATGAACTTGGATGCACTTAACGCTAAGCATAAGAAAAATTTATCCAAAGAATAGCACTCTGTCACATGTTACAACATGGGTGAACCTTGAGGACATTAAGTGAAATTAGTAGGACACAAAAGGACAACTATTGTATAATTCCACTTATGTAGTATCTCAAATAGTCAAATTCATAGAGACGGAAAGCAGAATAGATGTTGCCAGGGCTGGGGGGAGGTGAGGATGAGAATTTATTGTTAAATGGTTACAATTTGGGATGACAAAAAGATACTGAAAGTAGATAGTGGTGATCATTGCAAAACAATGTGAATGTATTTAATGCCACTAAATTGTACACTTAAAATGGTTAAAATGGTAAAATTTATGTTGTGTATGTTTACCACAATAAAAAAAGAGAAATACTTTTTTTTAAAAGATTTTATTTATTTATTTGACAGAGATAGAGACAGCCAACGAGGGAACACAAGCAGGGGGAGTGGGAGAGGAAGAAGCAGGCTCATAGCAGAGGAGCCTGATGTGGGGCTCGATCCCATAACGCCGGGATCACGCCCTGAGCCAAAGGCAGACGCTTAACCGCTGTGCCACCCAGGCGCCCCAAAAAGAGAAATACTTTTAAAAAATTATCCTATCACAAAGGGAAATTTACAAATCCATTATTATGTTGGAGGTCTTAATAGGCCTCACTCAAAAAATATACATTAAGGGGCACCTGGGTGATTCAGTCTGTTAAGTGTCCAACTCTTGATTTCAGCTCAGGTCATGATCTCAGGGTCATGAGATCGAGCCCCATATCAGGCTCCGCACTGAGCATGGGGCCTGCTTGGGATTCTCTCTCTCCCTCTGCCCCTCCCTCCCCCACCCATATGTGTGTGCGCTCACGCTCTCTCTCTCTCTCAAAAAAAGGAAAAAGAAAAAGACATATAATTACATATATATGTAGCAAAAAGAAAACCTACAGAAAAATTGAATAAGCTTATTCCAATACATAGAATCTCACAATCAGCAAAGAGTCTACTTAAAGGAGCAGTTATGAAAGCTGAGCTTATCATGAACAATCTATGAGGTGGTCACTATTATGCTCTGATTTTACAAGAGGTACAGAGGCTAAGTCACTTGTACACAGTCACACAACTGAGCGCTAAGTAGAGCTAGGATATGAATCCAGACGTTCTGATTCCAGAGCCCAACTTATAACCATAATGTTGAGTAATAGAGGCAAGAACAAAGAGTTAATAAAATAGAAAATGGAGAAACAGTAGAGGTGTTCAACAAATCAAAAGCTGATTCTCTGAGAAGACAAAATTACAAACTGCTTATGAGATCAATCCAAAAACTGAAAAATGAAGAAGGTGTATCCATCGTGATAGAAATAAGGAAGACATACTACAGATATAGTAGAGATTCTAAAATATATAAGAGAATACTGTCATCAACTTTATGCCAAAAAACTTTTAAAACATAGATGAAATATACAATTTTCTGAAAAGATTGAAATTCCTAAAACTGACTCAAAAGGCTGAAAACTAATAAACCACTGGAATTAAAAATATTGACTCAGTGGTCAACTTCTACCACTTCTCCCCCAATAAGATGCTGGTTTTATAGTTAACGTTCTCCAAACTCTTCAGAAACTACTGTCCCCATCTTATACAATTATTTCATAGAATAGAAAAAGAGGATGATATTTATTAAGAAGACCCAAAGTGAACTTAAATGCAAATGGTGGGATGGGTACTCTATTACTCTTTATACTTTTCTGTATTGTTCAAATATTTCATATTAAAAAAGAGGATATGGAGCTAGCTCATCAAACAGGTATATAGCATATCTCTGATCCAAAATTTAATCATTATCTCTCCATCAATAATTTCTAAGTACTTTTTTTTTAAGTTTCTATTTCCTTTGGGTGGGATCCAAAATATCAGACCAACATGTATCTCAACAACTGTCAGCTTGGAGGTAACTTTCTCCCACAGACACCCTTTCTTTCAGAGAGAAACACAGGGGTTCTCCTCTGGACAGTTTCTGAATCTGTAACTGAGTGAATATGCCACCACTTGAGTTTCCAAGAGAAATTTATCATTTCCCACCTTGACAAAATTTATGAGGCTCTGACATTCTTCAAACATTAGTCCTGCTTCTTCTATTGGGAATTATTTTTAGAAATAAGTCAACCTAATTCTTTCCCTGTGGGTGCATTCATGTTAAATTTCTTAACCCAGAGAAGAATCTGTCTTGGGGAAGAAGTGACCTATGTAATGCTCTGTTGAAGGCATAGGCTTGGAAAGAGTATGATTAGACTGAGTATTTCAGCACAAGTTACTAAAGGAAGATTACCTTCTCAGAGTGAAAACCTTATCACACTGTGTTCTTCAAGACTACAAGAGGAATCTAGAAAGGTCACAACACACGTTTTCCATTTCTTCACTGATCTGAAGGAAAAACTGCATTCCAGGAAATACATCAGAAAGTTAACAAAAGTTTAGATGTGGTGAGTAATATTAGAAAGATGGTTTTAATTAGAATGAGGCGATAGGAAAGAGAATTCAACATTAAAGTTCAGCATAAAAATATCTTAATTTGTGAGTTCCAGTAGAAAGGCTTACATACTATCTTTGGTTCAGCTGAGGTCATTCTAAGGGCTGGAAACTCTCTCACTGAAATACTTTATGAATTTGGAAATGAGTACTTTCTATTGTCACTCAGACTTTCATTCCTAATCCTGGTAATAAATCATTGCACATTATCCTTCAGTGAGGTTCCCCAACTGAAATGATGTTGAAGAATAACAACAGTTTTCTCTACTAAGAACACGCAAAGGGCAAGGGGAATCATATTTAAAATTTACCAGAATTTTTATTTAGAATTAAATTTTGAAAGGAAATATGTGAGTAAATTTTGGACGTAGGCACTTCTTTGCAGAGTAAAGTCGCTTTTTAATTTTTCTGGGGTTTTTTTTGTTTGTGTTTTTATGTGGAAGGACACTGTTGCTTTGGGGCCACTTAATTACCCTTTTCTTGACACATCGGTACTGTAGGTGATATTAGCCACGTTGACTGTAAGTCCATGTTTAAAGTCACACTGATCTGTAGTATGCCAGATCATTTTATAATATATAAAATAAGTTACCCTGTAATGTTACTCTTGATCCCCCAGGATAGGCAATAACTGTGCATTTTTTTTCACATTAATTTCTGTTAATTTTTTACTGTAATTTTAACAAAATGAATTGTCTTTATGATGATTGATCATTTTTCTCAACCTGAGCATCTTTCATTGCCTGCATTTTTCTTTATTATATTCTATCATACTTTTTTCTCCACTAATGGTAACCATCAACATTGTACCACAATTTCCTTGAAGTTTGTTGATTTTTTTTTTGTTGCCTTGCTAGAGTGTATTGTTATTGTTTCTTTCAATGTTTACATGTAAGATATGCTATTCCAACATGAAAACACTGGAGATACTCTATTTCTTACTTTACCCTTCAACAAATATTTGTTTCATGTCTGTCCACTGTGTGATAGGTTCTGGAAATGCAAAACCTAAATAAGACACTTGAGGCATTCCATCTCTCGCTTATTCCTCCCTTTTTTACCTGGCTAATTCTTCCTTCAAGTTGAATGTTGCAAAGGGGTAAGGTGATGATTGAAAACAGAAGATCAGAGTTGGCATCAAAGAGGTCATTGGGGACCTTTAACAAAAGCATTTTCAGTGAGGTGGGAGGGGACAGAATCCAGACAACAGGTGACACCTGTAAGGAATCAGAGCCAATGAGGACAGTCTCTTCATTTCTGAAGACAACAAAAAGGAAGGAGCAGATACGGCAGCAAAATGGAAGGAAGAGATCATCAAATGAAAAAGGTTGTCTGGGGTCCAGGAGAAATTCAAGTAGGTTCATAAACTTAAAAGCAAAGAGCCACATCATTGGGAGAAATTGAAGATACGAGAAAGAATGAAGATAATTTATGTACAAGACTCCAGGGTCATGTGTGGTGCTTTATGGGTAGAGATTTTTGTCTTGGGAAGCAGAAAGTAATATGACAACAATCAGAATCTAAAAGTGAAGAGGAAGGAAGAATAAGTGAAATGCCTCTTATTTCCATTAAGAAAAATGGAGTAGAATCATGCTCTAAGAGGAAGATAAGCAGAGGCAAAGAGTTTGAGAAGAAGGGCGAAAGTCTGGAACAGTTTCTCTAAGGATGGTGTGTTCCCTTTTAGCCCCCTAGGTCCATTCTCCATACTGCTCCACCCTGCTCTGTGCCCTGAGAGGTTGGCAGCTATGGATTGCACCAGCCAGTTTCCTAACCCTCTTGCTTTTGACTGGTTTCAACCACTGGAAGGAAGGAGAGTTTGGGATATTTATTCCCCACACCTGGTGTCTTTCTACTTGGCCATGAGTTGCCAGTGGCCAGCGGCTANAGGCTATGAGGACCACAGAGCCACAGTCGTAGTGGGTAGTAGTGCTCTCTCTGTTGCTAGCTCCAAGGTACTTCTCCATCCTTTGGTGTTTTCCCATAATCCTGGGCAGGCAATCTTTTCATTAAACTCTCCTAAAATTGGAGGGTGACATTTGTATCCTATCTGGGATCCTAAGTGATACAGAATAAAGAGGAAACTGAGTGGAGACAAAAGGATCACCTTAGGCACAGGAGAGGCTAAGAGTTCTGTCGTGGTTATTTGTCCTGCTTAAACTTGTTGCTCATGAGAAGTAGATGAAGAGAATGGTGGAACAATGAAGTTTCATTAGAAAGAGTAAATGTGGCAAAAGAAAAGGGAGAGGGATTGAAAGGGCTGGTGAATGGGTCATAGAAGTAATTGCCTTAGACCTAAGAGCTGTGCTTTCCATGTGTATTTTGAGTTTAAGCAAAACAATTTTCTACTGTTTTCTTTTTTTTTAAAGATTTGATTTATTTATTTGACAGAGAGACAGCCAGTGAGAGAGGGAACACAAGCAGCGGGAGTGGGAGAGGGAGAAGCAGGCTCATAGCGGAGGAGCCTGATGTGGGGCTCGATCCCATAACGCCAGGATCACGCCCTGAGCCGAAGGCAGACGCTTAACCGCTGTGCCACCCAGGTGCCCCTCTACTGTTTTCTTAAGTCTCTAGAACTGAATCATGATCTCCCTTGAATTTACCTGTACATTCAATGACTCTCCAGAAAATAGGAATACACACACACACACTCTTTAGGTCGCTTCAGATCTGAAAGTGTTATTGGAATGTTATGGACTGAATGGTGTCCCCCCAAATTCATATGCTGAAGCCCTAACTGCCAATGTGACTATATTTGGAGACGGGGCCTTATTGAAGCCCTAACAGTGGGACCCAATCCAGTATAACTGGCATCCTTAAAAGCACATGCACATAGAAAGGCCATGCCAGGAGACAGCGAGAAGGTGGCCATCTGCAAGCCAAGGAGAGAGGCCTCACCAGAAACCAACTCTGCTGACACCTTGATCTTGGACTTCTAGCCTCCAGAACTGTGAGAAAATAAATTTATGTTTAGGTCCACCAGTCTGTGATGTCCTGCTCTGGCAGCCCAAGCAAACTAATACATATTAATACATCTAGCCTTTTAACATAGAATGGGAACCACACTTCTTTGAACCTGGAACCCAATGATGCATAATACTCCACTCTGCCTGCATGTTCTGGCCGCTCTCCTCCTCTTTACTGATTCAAGGCCCAGCTCCAATGTCACCTCCTCTGGGCAATCCCGCCCCCAGCCAGTCTTATCCTCCTTGAAGGAAGCCACTCCTTAGAGATAATGTCTATCTGGTCTTAGATGATCACCTGTCTTCATTATTCTCTCTCCTAGTGCCAAAGTCTTAAAATTTTGTGAACTCACCCTGCTCTTGGCAATGCTGCGTACAGAGCAACCACTTGGTAGATGTTTGTGGATTGACTACTTGTTGTTGGCAATGAGGAGAGAGCTACTTAGTTTCCTGACTTTCTATACTCAGGACACATCCTGAGAACAGATGAGAACGCAGAGCAAACAGACCATCACAGTCCTGGTTAGTGGCATCGATGTGACCCATAATGTTCAATCGAGACCACCCATCCCTGGCTGGCAAGGGAGCAGATGTGACGAGGCTGTTTCCTTTCACCACAGCTAGCGTTACTCAAGCTGCCAAAAAGCAATAGCCAGTTTTTTCTCATCCCTGAGGCACAGTGGGCTTGGAATAACTTGTGCAAATCAGACCAATGAATCCTTAAGCCCCTTGCTAATCTGTCATTCTAGACATTGTCTAAACCAACAGAACCCCAGCAAACTATGGCCTGCTCTGAAAATGTCTCAATAGTAGCTTTTATACCTTGACAGCAACAGCAACTTCCCCCAAATGAACCTACCTCATTTAGCAGGCTTCTGTGGCAAATGCTCTTAAAGCAATTCCCTTTGAACCTTGCATTTTACTTTTAAAGCCGCTGGTAGAGTTAACTCTCCCTTTCTCCTGAAGACTGTATCACCTTTAAAACAAGCTCATCATCCACTAATCCATTTCCAAACCCAGTTCGGGAATCTGGGTTAAGCACAGTATAACAGAGCGAGACTGTGGCTTGATGGAGCAAGAGTTCCTTCTTTATCCTAATTGGCAGAGTCCTCACAAGGGAAGGCAGAGTACCTGGTTCGAACTCTAATTTGTCTTCCTCACATGAATAATTCATGCGGCCTCCACACGACCAGCCACTACAGCAGTAGGGGATGGTCCCTCCGTGAATCACTAGCTGAAGCCTGGTCTCAACAAACGGTCCCTGCCCACCCAGCACAAAGCTTTGGCTTCTGCAAATGTGAGAGTTCTTGCTCAAGGTCAGGCTGATGGCCACTGAATGTTAAGTTACAGTATTGTCAATTTGGTATCAGTGATTCCAATTTGGTTTATTTAACTAAGGCTGACCTGCCTTGACATTTAACCTTTAAAGGGATGCAGGTTGCTTCCTGGCAATTGAATATGCCGGTGAACATATGGTAAGAATATGTATATTTGAAGGTTTTATAGGCCTGCATATATCTGAAAATGGAACAGAAACTCAGAGTGATTTTGTGTAAAAAGAGAGAGGGAGAAGGAAAAAGAGCTAGGGAGGGGAGGTGGGAGGGAAAAGAAACAAAGAAATCTGATCACATCACTCCTCTGCTTGAACCTTCCATAGCTCCCATGGCTGTTAGCTCCAAAGTGCTCCACATCTTCTAAGCGACCCTGAAGAATATGCCTCCTGCCTACCCCTCCAGACTCATTCCACCACCGTACCCCTTGTTTACTGCACTCCAGCCACACTGGTATTTTTGAGTCCGTGAACCTACTCAGGGTCTCCCCGTAGACTTTTCCCTCTACCTCCCTTTGACCCCATCCCCAAGCCTCCACCTGGCTCATCCCTCAGGCGGCAAGCAGGAGGCGGCTATCAGGCTTCAGTGACCTCAGACTGAATGAAATTCATAGATCTCACCCCACACCATTATGTTCCCTGGTGATATACAAGGTCTGTTATCACATAAGCTGCTGCGTCTTTGTGGATTTTACCTCCCTTGTCACTAAATTCTAGATTTGACTATAAGCTCCAAAAATACAGGAACCCCATCTGTCAACTCTGTATTCCCAGCACTTAGCAAAAGTAGCACGAGCGGAAGGATAAACGAATAAATGAACAGACTTATGAATGGGGCTCTGCATAGAGGGAGTTACACCAAGGCCCAACTGGAAAATTCGCAGCCCATTGGCTTGTTTGTCCAGTGAGATTCTTGCCCAAGTGGAAGACTGATAGTCTCGTCCGAAGGAATAAACAGATTATAAAATATGGACATCTCCACCAACCTCCTGCGTCTAGGTTTAAAAGCCTAAAGAGCAGTTCATGTAGTGAGCTCGACTGAAAGGATCAAGAGAACTGAGACCAAGAAGTCCATCTCTGCCTGATGCCACTGAAGGACACAACCAATTAGCCAGCCGGCAGAGGTCTCATTAGAACACACCCTGGAAATCCCTCTAGCGTGCCACCCTCAAGAGACCTCTTGGAACCAAAAGACCTACTGGTTATTCTATGATTACCTCACTAAGCCTCAGCTTCTGTATTTCTAGAGATGGGTTCGTATTTAGTAGACACTCATTCCATTTCTTCCCTGAGCTTCCCAGGCACTGACTTCTCCCTCCGTTAGGCACAGCAGGCACAGTGCCCAGGACGCAGGATACCTTTAGGAGCTAACCAAAGTGATTTAACTTCTTTTAAGACCAGAAGAAAATTAATATAATCTAGCCTGTGTTATATTCATCATTAGATCAAGATGTCATACTATGAAGAAAGAGGTCTACAAAGGTTTAAGTGTTCAGGGCCCACAAAAGTCCCCCCGTCCCCAACCCCTTTTCAGAGATCTTCCTCTCCCCTGCACTGTCGCCCTGGTTACAGCACTACATTCTTCTTCTTCTTCTTCTTTTTAACATTTTACTTATTTGAGAGAGAGAGAGAGAGAGAGAGAGAGAAAGCACAGCAGGAAGAGAGGCAGAGGGAGAAGCAGACTCCCCGCTGAGTGGGGAGCCCAATGAGGGACTCCATCCCAGGACCCCGGGATCATGACCTGAGCCAAAGGCAGAGAGACACTTAACTGAGCCATCCAGGTGTCCCACAGCACTGAATTCTTAGCAACCAGTTTTGTGGGTTTTGTTTTGTTTCGTTTTACAGTTCTGGGCTGTATTTATTGAAAAAAATCTATATGTAAGTGGACCCACCCAATTCAAACTTTTCTTGTGCAAGGATCAACTGTACTATGTTGTCCACATGTACATCCAGACAATGGGTCTGTAATGATCACCATTGTACAACAAAGTGGGGTGCTATGTAGGGTATGTGCGCAGCAACCAGATTTGATTTTGCTCCTGTGGTTTGATTGTCCCAAGACCTTCACTTGGCCCAGGCTGGGCCTCTCAGAGTTGCCTCTACTCAGTACTCATTGTGGCTATGGTTAACTAGTTTGGGGTGCCAGGGGAATATTTGGGAATGGACCTCTCCCATCTGGCTGAACCAGTTTCTTCCTTATGAATTTAGACTTCCTTCTGAAATCCAGCCAGTCTGACTATTCCCTACCTGAGAGAAGATGAAAATTTGGGAACTGCTATTTCCCGGCATATGGACTTAAAGCAGAGAAAGCCAATCAGAGGGAGAATATGGCCCCAAGGGAAGAGAGGACTAAAATCGAAGGTCCCAGACATATTCTAATCTCAGGCTGGAGGCTGTTTCTGGGGCTGCTGGCACTCTGTCTCTTGGATTCTCTGAGATATCAGCAGGGCTGAATAGGATAGTGGTTCAGGGCCTGGGGTCAGGAGCTCGGCTGCCAATATGCAAAGTCCAGTTGCTATATTCCAGCTCCATGTCCCTAAGCAAGTTACTTAAGATCCCTATGACTCAATTTCCTCTATCATAAATAGGAACATGTGAGAATCAAGTGAAGTAATCTATTAAAAGTGCTTAGAATACAGAATAGAATACAAGACCAGAAACAGACCCATAAATATATTGTCAATTGGTTGTTTATAATGGTGCAAAGCAATTCAATGGAGATAGTCCTTATGACAAATGATGCTGGAATAATTGGCAATCCACAATCAAAAAAAAATTGACCGTCAACCAATTCTTTGCAACATATACAAAAATTAATTTGAGGGGCTCCTGGATGGCACAGTCCATTAATCATTTCAACTTGGTTTTGGCTCAGGTCATGATCTTGGTCCTGGGATGGAGCACCATATCTGACTGTCTTCAGGGGGGAGTCTGTTACTAAAGTTTCTCTCTCCCTCTTCCTCTGCTCCTCCCTGCCAAGCTCGCTTGCCTTGCTCTCTCTTGCTTTCTCTGAAATAAATACATGTTTTAAAAATTAATTTGAAATGGATCATAGACCTAAATGTAAACCGAAAAACTATAAAACTTCAAGAAGAAAACATAGAAAATTTCTGTGACTTTGGGTTAGGCAAAGATTTATTAGATTGGACCTAAAAAACACAATCCATTATTTAAAAAGTGATTCATTGGACTTCATCAAAATTTAAAACTTCTGGTTTTGGTAGGTGGGTTTTTTTGTTTTTTGTTTTTTTGTTTTGTTTTGTTTTTGGTAAGACACCGTTAAGAGAAAGACAAGCCGCAGATAGAAAATATTTGCAAAATGCATGTGGGTTAAAGGACTTAGAATATGTAAAGAACTCTCAAAACTCAGTCAGAAGAACACAAAGAACCCAATAAGATTTGAACAGAAACATCACCAAAAGCAGATATACGTATGGCAAATAAGTCCATGAAAAGCTGCACCCCATCATTACTCATTCGGGAAATGCAAATGAAAGGCACCGTTTGGTAGCACAGCACCGCATTAGATCAGCTAGGATAGAGACTGAGAAAGCTCCCAGCTGGTGAGAACGCGGAGCACCTGGAATCCACACACAGCGGAGGGGAACGCAAATCATCCAGCCCTTACAGAACACGGTTTGGCTGTTGCTTCTAAAACTAAATATACACTGAATATAGGACTCCGCAATCCCATTACTAGATATTTTTACTCAAGAGACATGAAAACGTATGTGCACCCCAAACTTATACACAGATATTTGTAGCAGTTTCATTCATCATCATCAAAAACTGGAAACAACCCAGATACCTTTCAACTGGGAAACGGAGCAGCAAACTGTGGTCCATTCATACAACGGAATACTGCTCAGCAATAAAAAGAAACAAACAACTGATGCAGACATCAACATGAATGAATCTGAATGAAAAAAGCCAAACTCAGAAGGCTACATATCTCATGAACCATCGGTATTTTTTTTTATGTTCAGTTAGCCAACATATAGTAAGTACATCATTAGTTTTCGAGGTGGTGTTCAACGATTCATCAGTGCGTATCACACCCAGCGCTCATCACAGCACGTGCCCTCCCTAATGCCCGTCAGCCGGTTACCCCTCCCCCTGCCCCTCCTTCTGTAACCCTCAGTTTGTTTCCGTGGCGTCCAGTGTCTCTCATGGTTTGTCCCCCTCTCTGATTTCTTCCCAGTTTTCCCAAACAAAAGACTGTTGGCTCTCCACAGGGGAAGGGAGGGAGAACTATCGGTATTTTGTTTGGGAAAAGGCAAAATATAGGACAGAAGGGGCGCCTGGGTGGCACAGCGGTTGGGCGTCTGCCTTCGGCTCAGGGCGTGATCCCGGCGTTATGGGATCGAGCCCCACATCAGGCTCTTCCACTATGAGCCTGCTTCTTCCTCTCCCACTCCCTCTGCTTGTGTTCCCTCTCTCGCTGGCTGTCTCTATCTCTGTCAAATAAATAAATAAAATCTTTAAAAAATATATAGGACAGAAAACCCATCAGTAGTTGCCAACGGCTAGGGGTGGGAAGAAGCCTGGATACAATGGGGCATGAGGGAACTTTTGGGGGTGACAGAAATATTCTCTATCTTGCCTGTAATGGGGGGGCGACATGACTGTAAGAGGTTGTGAAAACATAGACCTGTACACTACAGCGAATGTGAATGTACGTAAGTTATATCTCAATAAACCTGGGTTTTAAATTTTTAGGGGAAAACAAAGTAACTTCATTTACTTAAATTGGTCTCAGGGGTTTCTGTAACTTACAATCAAGGGTCCTGAGTGATAACAAACGTCCAGCTCACCGTGCTATCTCTGCCTGCACCGTTAAGGCCTGCATGTTTCAACTAGTTTAGAGGATAACCTGGTAACCGGGGGGGGGGAAGTCTAATAACAAAGCAGCCCTTATTTGGGGAGCCCAGTCCTCAAAAAGAGGCCACTCTAAATAGCCCACCATTACACCTCCTTTTCCTCGCCTCTCTAAAGCTCTTCAACCCTGTTCTGCTCACCTGGTTTCCCTTCAGTGTGGGTTCCTTAATCTCAGCTCCTTACCCCTGTTCAAAGACCATCACATTCTATTTAGGTGTCCACTCTAACAAGGCATCCTGCTTGTTGAGACACCTTGAACCCTTTATTTAGCTTCCTTGTGCTTAAGCTCTTACATCGAAGTGGCTTAATCTCATCTGTTCTAAGGGTACCTGTGCGGCTCAGTCGGTTAAGCGTCTGCCTTTGGCTCAGGTCATAATCCTGGGGTCCTGGAATGGAGCCCCGAGTTGGGCTCCCTGCTCGGCGGGGAGTCTGTTTCTCCCTCTCCCTCTGCCCCTCCCCACACCCGCACCCTGCTCGTGTTTTTCTCTCAAATCTTTTTTTAATATCACCTGTTCTATCTTCCCCCCAAAAATGAAATTAGGTAATCAATGCAATAATGCCTTGTCACCCATAGACATAAAGGTAGAATCACTTTATGTCTCATTATAGGATTATCTTTCTTTATGCAGCCATTTTTCTCAAATGTTGCTTGTGAATCAAGTCCAGATTTAAAAGGCCTGGGGACGCCCAGAGCATAAGGAAATCTCATGGTGGGGAGTTTTGTCAAACAAACCAAATTTGTTATTTGGCCTAATCTCCCCCCCGAACCCTTATCCATGGGGATACATTCCAATATCCCCAGTGGATGCCTGAAACCACGGAGAGTACCAAACAAAATATATATACTATGTTTTTTCCTATACGTATATACTTATGATAAAGTTTAATTTACCAGTTAAGCACAGTAAGAGGTTAACAACAACAACTAAAAACAGAACAATTATAATATGCTCCAATAAATGTTGTGTGAATATGGCCTCGCTCTCAAAATATCATACTGTAATCACCCTTGTTCTTGTGACGATGTGAGATGATAAAATGCCTGCGTGAGGAGATGA
>NC_048219.1:60085183-60115085 GCF_002007445.2 Ailuropoda melanoleuca | reverse complement strand
CACCGGGACGCGCCGGGGCGGCGAAGGCGCGCGGCGCCCTGGACCCTGCTCCCGAGGCCCCGCCCGCGGCTGCCACCTCGAAGCGCGGCGGAGGAGCCGGGGCACCACGGGCGGCGGCAGCGGCGGCGACGGGAGCAGCAGCACATGACTCTGTAACGGGGGGAATTAGACAAAGCGTAACATGGACTCCGGGCCCGTGCAGGCGCTGCAGCTCCGGGACCAACCGCAGCCAGCGAGCGCCGCGACTGGCTCGGCCGCAGCCAATGGGGCGGGCCCGGGCCTCCATGTGACGGCCAGCACTTTCCCCGGGCCGCCCGGCCGCGCCCGCCGCGCGCCGGCCTCACCGGAGTGGGCTGCGTGGTCGGTTCGGTGGCCCAGGGTCGGGGACTGGCGGCGAGAGGCTGCCAGACGCCGAACAGGTGCATGAGGCGGGGAAGGTCGCCGGCCACCGAAAGACTTACCTGTCAAACGCCTACCTGAACAGGGCGCCGTGCCAGGCAGCCGCTGTCGCCTAGAGGGAGCGGGGCAAGGTCAGCAACCTTCGCCCTTCTGGGTCTATCCTTTTGACTAAAACTCTGATATTAAGACTTAGGGAGAAATGCAATGGAATGGTAGGGAGAAATATGCGTAAAAGTCCCTTAAGCAGTTTCCAACCCAAGGAGAAAGTACTTGCCGCGGATTTGGGGCGCTCACAACTTTATCTTGGCACGAATAGCTTCCCAGCCTGATTAGTTCCGTCTCTGCTATTAAAGATAGATTGGAGAGTCAGTTCTTGTTTTAATCCGAGTCTACTCTTTTTTCCCCCGTTCTTCTTTTGCCAAAACTGTCTTGTGTCTGAAGCAAGCAGATGAAAGGTTGTCCTCTGCTAAGAGGTGTTGTCCAACCTGATACTTTTTCCTCTGGTTTTTCTTGTATGATGGGAATGTATTTCCGGTCCTTCTAGTGGGTGGGGAGAAGCAGGGATAAGAAATAAGGCCAGGAGGGATGTTTGGAATTGTTGGTTTATAACAAGACAAATGATTCCAGCCCAATACTTCAGTATCTCCTTTTATCCGAATCCACCCTTTTCTGTGAACAATGGGAAGTCTCATCTCTATCAGGATCGCTCCATGTCAGTGAATGTTCAATCAATGTTTACTCAGTGTTCGAATGTTCTTTGTAAATATGCTGCACAAAATGTGAGGGGTGCTCGGGAAGGTGAGTGTTCAGATACAGCAAGGCCTTACAAAGAGTAGTTTTCTAGGGTTTAAGGAAGGGCTTCGGAGAGAAGAGGGGGATAGAACGGACACTGGCATAGTGAGCCCTTGTGGATCAGGCAGTGAAGTGAAGAAGGGCAGCCCTGGCTGGAGGAGTAGGAACAGAGGTCCAGAGCACGCTCAAGGGACTGTTCTAGACTAGTTACAACATGACACTAGATTTTGAGCCCTTCTGACCTCTTGCTTTCTCGCTTTCCTTGCCCTGTCCCTCACATGCCAGCAGCGTCTCCAATTCCACACACCCAGCCAAGAAGGAGGTGTGTGGGCAGGGGCTGTGGGGTAAGTGATTTAATCACAGTAGCAGATTTGCTCATCTGGGAGCTTAGAGCAATTTTAAAACTGTTAACATCTAGTGGTGTAATATTTTGATTGAAAACACCCCACTATTATAACTAATTTGGAAGGTTTTGCTGTTTGTAAAAACACTTGGTTCCACGTTTTGATCTTCCCTGGGCTTTCAACTATGATTCTAGATCTGAGAGAAAGATGATTTCAAGATTGGTATAAATTTTTTTAAAAAAGTAATACTCAGAAAAGAGTCAAATGTGGAGAAACAGGTATTCACACATACTATATGCATGAGTACAAATTGGGCAAATCCCTTTGGAGGAGAGTTTGGCAATTTCGGAAAGAATAAGGATGTGTGTTCTTTTCGACCAGGTAATTCCAAATCTAGAAATTTATACTGAAGGCTTATATATGCAAAAATGATGTCTTTCAGAAATACTTACACGTGTGTATAAAAACATGTACAGGCATGTGTGTTGTAGCATGTTCGTAATAAACACATGTAATAGTGTACAAGCCTAGTAACTGAATCCCAGTAGGAAACTATGTAAGCTAGCTCTGCTGGATCTATAGAAGGAAACTGTATGTAACCTCTAATAAAAATAAGATAAATCTATTTGTATGTGGAAGAGTGTCCAAAATCTACAAGTGAAAAAAGCAAACTGCAGAACAACACAGATAGCGTGATCCCATTTTTATTTGCATTTTTTGTCTCAAAACACATGTTATTAGACACATACTTAGAGGAAATCTGGAAGTACATATAGGAAGCAGCTAACAGTGGTCATCTCTGGATGTGGTATCACTATGGCCATCCACTTTCTGTTACAAAGTTCTGTGTGTTTGCATTGTTTTCATGTTGAGCACATATAACTTTGATAACAAGAAAAATAATAAAAACATTTTTAAAGGTTGAATTGACAAGAGCTCTACCAATGCCAAATAATGAAAGATCACCCTGATGGTCCGGGATGTAAAAAGTTGTCTGCTTCCCTGATACCCAAGGAAAACAAATAGGAAGAAGCTAGCAGAGGACAATAGTTGATTTGATGTTGGATTCAAAATTAAGGAATGTGACAGAAAAGGAATCTGGGGCTACTCCAGATATATCTACAGGATCGGGGGGACACAATACGTTTTCAAGGAAGTTCTGTCCAATAAAAACTTACAGAGAGCACTTACTATCCTTTGCTGAGTTGTGATGGTCAGGAATCAGCAAGTGTTCCAGCACCTGGTAAATCACAGTAATGATAACAACCTGTGCAGTGCCAAGGCACCGCTCTAAGCACTTTACATATGTTCCCTTTTAGTCCTCACAGCAACCCTAGCAGATAGATACTATTCCTATCCTCATTTTTTAGGACTGGAGACAAAGGCCTGAAGAGGTTATGTAATTAGCTCAAGTTCGCACAACCTGTGAATGGCTCTAGAGGTAAGCATTTAAAATACTGTCTAAAAGGACCATTTGAGATAAAGGCCATTATATGTGCATCTCTTTTTAGCAAGTATTGTAATTCTAGGTTGATTTGTGCTTACCTAAACTATAGCATTTGGCATGCCCTGAGGCACTTAGTAATAATGAATGAATGAATGAATGAATGAATGAATGATTGACTTTCCTATAGAGAAGAATCTGAGCTCCTTGGAGGAGTGATTTTGCATTGTTCCTTTTTTTTTTTATCACCTGGTAGAGTGCCCAACATGTGGTAAGCAATATGAATTTCAATAATCTGTAAACATGTTTTTGAAATATTGTGTGGAAATCAAGCTTTATAAATTGATCCCAAATACACTGGGGTAGATAATGAATAATATGATGATGAATTCCTTGTAAAGTGAAGAATAGCCCTGGGGCACAGGGCTAAATCTGGATACACCTGCATAACCATACATAAATAAATACAGACTATATTTGCTTGGAAAGTGGCAGTCGTGCTGAAGAGCTGAAGAGATACAAAATTTCAAGTTATTTGAGCCTCTTTTTCTCTCACCTCTGGGTTTCTGAAATGGGGAAAACGATACATATCTCAAGTTACTGTGAGGCCAAGGACTGACATATGGAAAGGGCTTAGTTAAGTGCCTAGAACATAGGCACTGCTCAGTAAATGTTACCTATTATAAGTGTGTTCATATAGTATAAATGTGATCTGATTTCTTTATTTTTTTTTAAGATTTACTTATTTTAGAGAGAGAGAATGAGAGCAGGGGAAGGGGCAGAGGGAGAGGGAGAAGCAGACTCCCAGCTGAGCGTGGAGCCGGACGCAGGCTGATCCCAGGACCCTGAGCTGAAATCAAGAGTTGAACACTTAACCGACTGAGCTTCCTAATTTCTTAATCTACTGTGACCCTATGAACTCTACAGCTGACAAAATAGACAACATCTGGGAGCTCACATCCATATTATGCTTTGAAATTGTAGAGTAGGGGCTCAGGCAAAGCAAATGGAAACCCAGCAGTCTCCTCTTTCTTCTCCTGTCTGACCTTCCCACTTTACTCTTCTTTCTATTACTTTAGATGGGCTAAAACCATTTCACTTCTTAGGCTTATTTAAATGCTCGGTCTTGGAGGTAGAAAGCAAATTGTCATCTTTCTTCACAGCTGAGGAAATGGAAATGCTGGAGGCCAGATTAGAAAGGAGCAAGCAGGTGGAGGGAGGAGAACAGTGTGGGGGAAATGGAACTGGGCGGGGATGCGTGTTAACTCTCCATGACTATTGACATAACCTGAGGTCCAAAGAGGAAGGGAAATTGCCAGACTGTTATAATTAGAAATGATATGGTGAAATTGAAACTAGAAAAACTAAGGGTACATGTCTTAACCACAAAGAGGAGAAGTGGACCTCTCCCTTCTAAAATGGATTCATAGAGTGAAAAAATTAGGGTTGTCTATCTAGGCAAGCCAGGGTTCCTTACCTGGTAGCCCTGGACTGTATTTTCTTCACTGGGGAGAATTGAAAAAAAAAAAAAAAAGAACATTAAAAAACACCAAATTTAACCACGTAAAGATCTGTAGCCATATCCTCCGCCTTCCTGCCCACCACACTAGGAATGGACTACCCATGTTCTTATAGAAAACCAGTTTCTTCACTTTTGCACCCAATCTCATCCAATCTCAAATGATCATGGCAGCAAGTATCCCTTGTCTCCTATGTCACTAATTTCCCCATCTCTGCTGGATGACTGCCATCAATCTTTTTTTAAAATGTGATTGTTGGGGCGCCTGGGTAGCGCAGTCGTTAGGCGTCTGCCTTTGGCTCAGGGCGTGATGCCGGCATTCCGGGATCGAGTCCCACATCGGGCTCCTCGGCTGGGAGCCTGCTTCTTCCTCTCCCTCTCCCCTGCCCTTTAAAGACAGGAAATTTTATCTGTCTTGATTACTGATGTATTCCATGTATTTAGAATAGTGTCCGGCATATAGTGGGCAGTCGGTAATGATGTTTTAAAGAATGCATGAATTAAGTCCAGATTTCTAATCAATACAAAGTCAGGAAAATTTTTCCTAGGGAGAGATTTTTTTTCATATCATGCTGTTCTCTAAGTATTTGTTAATGAGAAAAGGCATTTATACTCAGTGTCCAAATCTAGACCTTTTACTAGAATAGCATGTAGGAGTTTATGTAGCAAAAGAAGAAACTTGGTGGAACATATTACCTTTGTTCTAGTTCCCTAGCAAAAAAGAAGAGGAAAACAATCTTATCTGAGTTGACAAACAGAATTGCAAAATAATAATTCCAAAGTTTTAAATCGTACTCTTATTAAGGAAAGTAAGCAACATAACACAACAGTGATAAGAATTAAGTTAGAACAGATTAAACGTTCACTTCGTCGTAACATATAACTTACTTTAAAACTGTCTTACTGTGTAGCGAATTTGCTATGACCACTAACCTGGCTCAAAGAAAAAGTTCAAATGAAACGGAAGAGCAGAGATGGGACATCAAATAGCAAGTGGGACCCTTAATTATACCTTTGCCAATTGAAAGTTGAAATGACACAAAAATCCTGAGAAAAGGCACCATAAAAAGGAATTGGGCAATACTTGAAAACAAAACAAAATAAAACCAGCCTCCAAAGCTAACTGACTCGTGTAGCCATTTGAAAAGAGGAAGGAAGAGTAATTGCTGTTTCCAAACGGTGAGCTGAAGGTTTAAAAACCCACACGGAACTCACTCTGTCAGGATGTCTCCTAAAAGCTCTCTTCTGTGGGAAGAGAAAGATGAGCACAGCCAGAAACCTTAAATGTCAAGCTGAGGTTGAGCAGGGCTTCAGCTGGAGAGAGGAATGCAGAGGACAGGGAGATGAGCCAGCCTGTGGGATTTTCTTACTCATGGGTGAAATCCTAGCATTCTGGGATTGAAAGAGTAATATTGTCTGGGCACTGTCTGAAACTTCATCTGACAGCTCTTCAAAACAGTGCAGCCCAGAGATGACTTGAAAATAAAGTTTAGACTGAGCGGTTGTTGACATGGAACTAAAAGTCAGCATTGCCCTAACTCGAACCGCTCCTGGGACGATGCAGACATTCGGGGGAGACAGCAGACCCATCTCCTGTTCCCGATCGCCTTCAAGCCGGGGGCCTTTGCCGAGCCTGGATGTGGTGCCCGAGCCAAAGGGGAGCTCAGGCCGTGAGTTTAGATTTATATCTCAATCTGAATGCTTGAGACGAGGTGACCTTCCATGTCTCAGATTCTGTGATATCCCCTGGAAGATTATCTCTGGGGCACTAATGGATAGTTCCTCTTCCCACTTTCCTCAGTAACGTTTGCCTCATCTCCCCAAACCTCTACTGTTTTCTCACTTTCTAAATGAGTTTTTAAGTTAACAGTGTGGGTCTTTCTTCTCTTTCTGTGTGATACACTCAAGGCCTACGGATGTGTTGTAACTGCATAGGGTTTTCTTTAAAAATTTTTTGATTAGTTGCCAATATTTAATAACCAGGAAATGTCACAGAACTACCCAGATTGCGAGCATTTTGACAACTGGAACATCGGGCAAACCTGGAGTAATTCCTGTGGACCGAATCCTGCCAGGGCTGAGATGCTGCAGCGACTTTTCAGTGGGCTGTCGTTCCACAGGGCACCAGAGGCTTGGCCGCTCCAACAGTCCCTGGTCCAGAGGCAGAGAGGGGTGAACACTTTTTGTCATTTTGTGTACACTATTCTTTTTCCTTCTGCAGACAAATGCTTCTTTCTACCGTGTCTTAATGTTTCCTACAATGTGCTTCCCATATCCCATACCCGACTAGTATTTTATCTCTCTACCTGGTGACTCCAGGCATTTGGGATTATGATCCATGGTTTCTATTATCGGGCTGTCCTCCCTGGTTTTCAACCCCAAAACTGTCTAGAGTTCAAAATGAAGTGGTGGAATGCCTTAAGCCCTGAACAACCCAAGACTTTATATAATTAATATTAATATCAGGTGGTTAGGACTGAGGACGTACTTCTAACCAGGACTTTGATAGTCATAATAAATTATAAATAATTTTCAAAGAAATTTAGTCCTTAAGCAATTCTGCTACGTATGTATCATTACCTCCATTTGTACAAATGCAAAAACTGAGGCACAGAGGAGTGAAAGAATTTGCCCATGGCCATCCAGCTAATAAATGCCTGACTCAGGAACCAAGCCCAAATTTTTGAGGCCAAGTTCAGTGCTCTTGATGGCACATCACAGCCGTTGTGTATCATTCTTGAAAGTCAACGTGCTGTGATTCTGAGAAATCTTTAGAATGTTCTCTGCCATCAACTCAATAACACGTTTCAATGCCTTATAGCCCAACTAGTTAGGAGAAATCTTGGAATCATCTTTGACTCATACCCCTGCAGCCCCCACCTCTAACTGGGTGAATGGTCCTGTCTATTTTTCCTTTAAAACAACTATTCTATCCAAATGCTTGTCTTCGTTTCCTGTAAACAGTCTTCATCCCAAATCCATTGACTCACCCTTGGATTAATGTCATGGGCTCCAGTTGAGGCCCTGACACAGCACTCTCTGTCTACTCCAATCTGTATTTATTTACAGCAAAGTAAATGGCCTTGTAATAGAGCTCCCTGATGCCATTGCTTGTCTCAGAAACTTGCAGGGGTTTCCTAAATAATTAGCTATAAACGACTGGGTCTGATGTTCAAGGTCCATCCTTCACTTAGCTGCAATATTGTTCCCAGTATCTGCTGTCCTCCTCTGTAGGAGAATTATACTTTCCCACCCAGCGACTAGGCTTGGCTATACGACTTGCTTTGACTAAGGAAGCATGAGTGAAAGTGACATATGTCACTTCTGAGAAAGAGTTTTAGGAGTCACCGCGGGTTCTCATCATTTCTCTTTCCCTCTTCCTTGAAAACAGCAAGGTGCCAGATTAGAGCTGTTCCTTCAGTTTGAATGTTGGGATGAAGAAAGCATGGAACAGAGTCACAACCAGCATGGGGGCTGATCCTAAGGCAATGTGAACGTACAGGAGGAAACAGTCAAATCTCCTGTTCATATGAGGTGACATACAGCATAAGCAAGAAATCAACCTTTACTGAGAGTTTGATGCTTTTTGTCATGGGGTAACCCAGCGACAGTTGGCTGGTGCAGCCCCCACAAGCAGTCTGGTTCCTTGACCCCACATGCTATGCTCCTTTTTCAGGGCTCTGTACTGGGGTGTATGCTGTCCACAGCTTTTCTAGTCCTTCAGAATTAGAACCACTTAACTTGGACCCATCATTTTGCTTGGTATCCACTTAATCCCCAGAGATGTGCTCAGTCAGAGATTGATGGCTCTGCCTACGTTCTCCAGGGTATGGCAACAGGAAACCTAGAACCTTGTAGACTGTCTATTCATTCACATAATAGAATGACCATACAACCTGACCCTTAATACCCAGTGGCTGGTGCACTAATCAAGCAGCAGTTCCCTTCAATGTCCAGCCAATTCAGGATTACATATGGGGTTACAACCTTCAAAATCTGCAACTTCTTCCTTAGAGAGGTATAAATAAAGTAAGCAGCGATTTGCTCAAAGTTAGGTGATTTCTGTGACTTCTTATACTCTAGCTGCTGCCTTGGTGGCTCTTTTGAGCACTGTGTTCTGAGGTCACTCCAGAGAAGGCGCCTGCTGGGTGTCACTGTGAGCAAGGGCAACCAAGGAAGAGGAGGGCAATCACAGGCCAGGAGTTGGTTAGCCACAGGCTCTAGGGTGGAGGAACAGAGAATTCAAGGGCAAAAGCAGGAAGCGGTGTGAGGGATTGGGAAAGATGAGAAAGGGGCTGTGCTGTTCAAAGAATAGGCAAAGTAGAACAAGGTGCAAAGCGGGGTTACAAACACCCCAGAAAAGAGATCTGATAGCTACTTGACTTTTAAACATTGGCTTGGGGTTAATTCTCTTGTGCGTGTGTGTTGGTGGGGCGGTAAGAACTCATAGGGCCAAGCTCTGGTACCCACCTCCTGCTACTCTAAACCACTAACTGTATCACACACTGTTTCGTGTTCCCTGCTATTTCTTGTGTGTTTCTTTTGATTCTCCTGACCAGGACCTAAAGTCTGCCCTATATTTCTTTACTCTCTCCCACTGCCTTTGCACAGAGATGAGCTGATTGATGGTTATGAATTTATAAATTAATACCTACCAACAACCCTTTTTATTATTTGTTCTACCTGCCATTGCCTTGCATACATACATTCACCAGGAATTTATTTCTATACATTACACGTAATGACAACACTTACTGAGTACTTACAAACTGTGAGCCAAGTGTTGTCTTGGGTACTGAAGCACATATATCAGTAAAGCCTAATCCCAGTCCTTGAAGAGCTCACAGTCTGGTGGGGAGGAACAGAGATGCACATACAAAGATAATCCTCTGCTAGATGTATCAGGGGAGGCTTCATGGAAGAAGTGATCATTTTGCTGGGTCCCAAAGGATGAATAAGGGCTCACCTAGTAGGGCAGGGGAAGTCCCACAGACAAAGGAAAAAAGAGTATGAGTTTGATTCTCCACCTCCATCCTATCCTTGTCATCCCATCCTAACATGGAAGGGACAAGGCGTCTTCTACCCTAAATTCAGCCAATCCTTGAATGAGTTTAAATACACAGTTTCTGCTTATACTGTGTGTAGAGCAAAAGCATTGACTTTCTTCCTTTGCCTTGCTAGCAAACACGCAAGTAAAGACCTCAGCCAATTGCTTTTCAGATGGGGCTTTGCTGAGCTTTAAATTTCTCATTGAGAGTCTAAACGTGAGAATCTTTGCCTTTTTCATTACGAGCACTAGACTTGAGTGTCAATTCAAACGACCTCCTCTTCTCATCTTGTCTGCTTTTGATTAATTAATTGGAGTTGTATACATCATGAATAAATACTTCACATTCATCTTGACTGCAAATAACTTCTTTTTTTACAATAATAAATTTTAAAACATTCTTGGTATTTACAAATTTCCCCTTTACTTCCCAGCATCCCCCAAATCTTTTCATTTAGCCAAGATGGTCCAACAGCCCTCTCTCCAGCTATGAGTGAGCATTTTTATCTTCTGAGTTACCATGGAATGCTTGAAATAACATGGATTCTGAAGAATGGTGCATTACAACGCTAACACAGTTCGAAGAGAGTGGGCTATTTACCCGGGAGGAAGTTTTTCCTCTGATGAAGTCTTCTCTCATCCGCAGACCTTAGACACACAAGCAGCAGTTACAAAGACTGTATTTATGTGCCTCTCACTGTATGCAGAAACACTGGGCCATAGAGTGCACTTGTGCTGTGTCCCAGAAGTGAAGGCATGGCCATGGCCCAATGAAGAACGCACGTGCTGTGCCTGGGAAGGTCAGCAGCAGACTTTGGACCAGCCCTGAGGCTGGGTGTGAGTATCAGAGGGATTGAGGCCAGACATCCCCCCCCCCCAAAGGCCTCCAGGATGCTTTACCTTCAAAGTCCAGAAGACCAATGGCCACGTCCTGCCGGCTTTGACCCTGCTGGGGGCAGTCGTGTCATTTGTGACTTGGCCTTCTTACCATGCAGAACAGCTGAGAATATTCCCTGGAATCAACTTTGACCCTGGAGGACTCTGGAGTTTGGGTAGATGGACGGCACGGACATGCATGGCCAGAATTTCTTGTGTTCTGCAAGAAAACTTGAGCTCCTTTGTTGTTGGTCTTGTTGTTAGGGTGGTGGCCCTAGCAGCGGTGGGGGTTTGTATGTGTGTGAGTTTTACATGATAATGAACACAAATCCAAACTGTCCCTCTTTCTCCCACTTGCTTGCCTTCCCTCACACTGCAGACCAGGCAGAGGCGCGGAAGCCGAAGCCTGTAGGTGAGAGGTGCAGAGAGCAGCTAGGGCAGCCAGGACTTCGGCACAAGGAACTCTCCCCTCCTTCTGCCATTCTGCCCTCTGCAACCCTGAGTTCTTCTTCCGAACCTCTCACCTAAATCTCTACCTTCTGCTGCGTTCCCAATGAATCCCCGGTTTGGCAAGTTTGTGATGTGGTGCGGAGGCTGTTGTCCAAATAAGCTATTGTACCGAGGAGGGAAAGACCGGTTTCAGAGGCGTGCTAGCCAGCCGCGGCGTGCGGCCGCACTTACTGGTTAATGTCTGCAAAGTTTCTTTCTCTACAAAAAGCTAAATGGGGCTCATTAAGCTCCTCTGGTGTAATTTCTCTTTTTTTAAAAAAAGAAAGGACAAGTTAAAAATAGCCTAAGCACAAGTCTTAGAGACAATGAAAGCTTTGGTTGTTAGGAAGAACTGCGGATGAGGTCCGTGGAGGGTTTTTGCAAGTGAAATTCAAAGCCCTTGCAGGAACGGTGGGACTCCAGCAAGAGGGGAGGGCTGGGCTCTCTGGGAGCAAGGTGGTGGGGGGCAGAGCCCCTGTTCCAGAATGGACTGGTACTCAGAGTCAATGCGGTTTTGCTTTATTTTTTTCGATTTTGCTTTTATCAACTACCTGTAAACATATATCCTGTAAGTTTCCAAATGTTCATAACATGCATTTCTTAGTCTGTTTGGGCTGTCAGGGTCCTGGTACAATTTCATGAGACAGCTGGGTCCAAAGAACCTGAGGGGCTGCTCGTCCCCCTTGGAGGCAGCAGCTCTTTGAAGAAGGCAGCAGTCCTGACTCATCAGGGGATGATAAGGCCTTGCCCGCTGTGTGCCAAGAGACAAGAAAAGACAAGACGTACAGGTCCCCGCGCATGAATCCTGCAGGAAGTGGGGTTTTATCCACTGGTCCTTCCTCAGCCCTGGTGCTGAGAGCTAAACCAGGAGGGTTCTGGAGGCAGCAAATGGTGCTCTGACACTTCCCTCCCCAGGTTTTCAAATTGGCAAAAGGAAGAGTGAGGGGAGCCTTGGAGATGGAAATTAGTCATCAATGGCAGTCTGTAGCCCGGGAGCTTTCCCGAGGGCCTGTGCCAGCTGGGAAGGTGTTGTTTCTGGACTCAGTGTACACAGGTCTGTGTGTCCCGGGCCTTCTGGACTCCAGAGTGCTGAGCCAGCTCTGCTCCAACAACACCTCCCAGCTCCCAGCGGTGGTGCTGACCACACCAGTTCCCCAGGACTTCGGGCCTTTCTGCCTGTAACAATGTTCATTTGGATTCATAAGTATGAGAACCTTTCTTGCTCTCCCTGCCTCCTGGAGGGAGGAGTGAAGTGGGAGTAGGAAAGAATGACTCATTCTGTAGGAGGGTGGGAAGATCTCCAGCCTTTCCCAAGGTTATGTCCCTGCTGATCCCCACTCCAGCAGGACCACATGCACAACACATGGGGTCAACTTAGAAGATCTTGAAGGTGTGGTCCAGCGGTGACTTCTGGGGCTCGGGCTCTATCCCCTGCCCCCCTTGCAAGAGAGCAATGAAGAGGCAGTGTGCTGATGGTGGGTAGCGTTGAGACAGAGATTCAAGCAGATAGGGCCACTTGGTAGGCATGTGGTTGGGGGATGCAGGCACCAGATTGGGACCCCGACTGGGTGACCTGCGAGGCCTTTGTAAGCTTGAGATGCTCTAGTTCCCCAGGTCTGGGAAGCAGAGTGCAGGAGGCATTGCAGAAGCACTCGTAGTTGAGTGGCCTCCTCTCCTGCCTCTGGCTTGGGTCACAAACACAGGAACCCAGCCCTCCTCCCTATCCGCTGACCCGTCCTCTACTGACTCACCTCAACAGCAATAATTCTATGGGCCCCACTTCTTGAGTACAATAAGAATATGAGCAACCATCCACTGGAGCCTAATTATCTGCCAGACACCATGTATCACCTCGTGTAGTCATTGGCCAGTCCCAGGTTCAAATCCCAACCATGCCATTTGTTATCAGGTTGACATTGGGCAAATGACTTAACACGTCTAAGCCAGTTTCATCAAGTAGTAAAATATGAATAATAAAAACACTTACACTGGATAGCTGAGAGGATCAAGTAAATTAAACCATGGGAAGGGCTCGGCCGAGTGCCCGGCGCAGAGCTCAGTCATGTTAACCATTGCTATCACAGGCCAGGAGTGGTGGTATTATCATCAGACTGACTTCACACGTGTCGCCAAGGCTCCCTGCAGCTCTGTCTTCAAGTCTTCATGAGACTTTGAAGCCTGGCTTTTTCCCATTATGCTGCATTGCTCTTTCAGACTTCCCTTACATTATGTGGCAATTATAAGACTCAGTCATTTGAACTCTCCCGAGAGTAGAATAATGTCATCTCTTGTTTCCTATTAATAGTTAAACACCCTGGCATAGAGATCACAGAATGGTTTCACTTGAAATATCATAACCATAAGTTCAGGGGCTGTGGCTTGCACATTTTTTCTTGCCCAGTGTCTAGCAGAGTGCCCGTCTCATCGAAGTCAACATTACATATGTATTGAGTTGAACCGACTTGCATCCATAGGGAAAATGAAGCTGGTCAAATAGCTGGGGCTTCACGGCTCCCCTTGCCCATCTCCTAGGTGCTCCACTTGACCCCAAAGGTCATTGTCTCCATACGTCCCAGCCCATTGTGAGTTAAGATGCTTTTTAAAATTTCTTCTCTCTTCTTAGTCATTCTTCTCAGTTTGTTCATTTCTGTATCCTACAAATGATCATAAATGCTTTTTCTACAGATAAGCACTAGCCTAGTATACACCAGGCTCTGGGCTGGACACTGAAATATGATAATGGACCAGAAAACCAAAGTTCCCGCTTTCACAAAGGGATAAGTAAGTACTCAGTAGGTAAGGTCGGACTAAAGTCACTAAGGAAACATGGAATGACCTGTGCGTGAGACAGAAAGGTGTGTGTACCCTGTTCCCTGCTCTGGTGGGAGAGGTGTGGGGTGCCATGGGAACACAGAGCAGGAGGTCCTCTGGGACTCAAGCAAGCAGATCTCTTGGAGCAGCCTAAACTGAGTCCTGAAGGGGAGTGGGAACTATACAGGTAAGGGATCCAGGGAGGAAGTTATGTTTTAGGCAGAGAGAAGTGCTGGGAAACTGCTAACCCAACAGGAACCTGATGGGTCTGAAGGGGGGGAAAGGAGCTTCTGCTCTTGAAAAACAAAATGTATAGAAATGAGGTAACTTGAGAAAATGTGTAAAGGAACAGCAACAAATGGCAAATCGCATCCGATGATGTGATATATGAGTGTGAATACCTTCGGAGGAACGCAGCAAGAAGTAGTTTGTCAAAATGAAGTTCACGAACTACCTACATCTGAGTCAGCCAGGATGCTTGTTACATATGCAAGGACGCCATCTCAACCTCAAGATCACAAAGTCTGGAGGGAGGGCCTGGGCATCTGCAAGGTCAGCAAGCGCCCCGGGTGACTCTGATGTCTATGAAGTGTTGAGAACCGCTGTGAACCAGTATTTGCCAGTACCCATTACACCTCAACAAGCCCCAACAGTCAGGATTAGAGAGAAGTGGCCCAAGGCCCAGAGGATACAGCCACACAGACCCGGCGGCATGAAGGCATGTGCTCTCAGAGGCAGGTGACAAAAAGCAAGGATTGCTTTTGCAAGATGAACAAAAAGCAAGGTGAGATTGGAATAATCACTAGGGAGTCCAAAAAGATGTGTGCATGGGACAGCAAAAATATTGAACTGGCTGGAGTAGAAGGGCAACGTTGTGCAATAACAAAGTTTTGGCTGAAAAAATTCTAAGAAGGTCTGCAAGAGAAAGACACTTAATTAGACAGTAGGACATTACATGGTCTTCTGCAGAAAAAGCCCCAGCGCAGTGGAAGGATGGTCAATAGTAAGATACTTTGGCATTGCAGATCTTCCATTGTATTGTCCGTGACTGAACGCCTCACTTAATTTCACTGAACCTTAATTTCTTCATCTATAAAGTGGAGCTAATAATATCTACTTTTCAGGGTTGTAAGGATTGAATGGTATATATGTGAATAATCAATCTTATTCTGGACCACGTCTACATTAAAATAATAACAAAAGCTAAAACCAAACACGCAGACACAGACACAGAGATACACACACAACTTTTCATAATCCGTTGTGTGGCTTGTGATGTCTGGCCCCATGATAACTGCTGAACGTGTTTGCTGTTTGTTTCCCTTCTTTTTCCCCTCTGCCTGTCTAGCTGCTCAGGTGACTGACTTCCTGGGAGTCTGTGTAGACAGCCTTCTCATAGGGCGCCCTCTAGTGCTGGATGCTATAATGACACCTTCAGTCTTAGAACTGAGGATAAAAGTTTCCTGATCTTGTAAGAAATTGTCTTTGAAAGCTAATAGAGCCTACACAAAAATAATATTTTTAATAGGAAGCTACCATTGTCACCAAGGGAAAATTACTTTGTAGCTTATAGCTATCATATCAAAGACCAATTACTGATTTTCTTCTCTAAACAAAATCTTTTAGGAAATACTTTGCTGTTGAGGATAGAACCAAAGACACAAAAGTTCGCCATCCTGAGGCTTCCCTTCTGTGCTTCCAGAGCAACTGAAGAAATATTTCTTTCCAATGTTTTTTTTTTAAATTGATTTCTTCACTTATAAGTTTCTTTTGAAAGTGCAGAAATATCATTAAATTGGGAATAGCAGCAGTCTGAATTTTGGTGCTAATTCTGCTGTTGGCTAACTGGGTGACCTTGGCTAAGTAACACTGCATCCCTGGATCTCAGTTTCTGCAAATGTAAAATGAGAGCCGAGGTTTCTATGGTCAGTCAGGTCTCTTCTAGACAGTGGTCAGAAGAACTACATCCTTATTCCTGTTCCAGTATTTACCACTTCTGGGACCTTGGTCAAGCATTTAAGCTGTCTGGACCCAGTTTCCTCACCTGAAAAATGGGAGAAAGACCTGCTCTGCCTTATTCACAGTTCTTCTGAGACCCCCTAAAACAGAGCTGTTCACAAAATATGTTGAATGCTATAAAATGCAATAGAAAATGCAAGGTTCTAAAATAAGAAACCCTTTCTAGCCATCTCCTTGTAAACAACATATGGCAGTTAAGGACTTTAAGGACAAACACATCTGAGTTTTAAACCCACCAGTTAGTAGCTCCTGTAACTTTAGGTAAACCTCAGACTCAATTTTATAAACTATAAAGGAAGAAAGATCAATATTGTTGTGGTAATTAAATAAGAAATAAAAGAAATACATGAAAGGGCGAGTCTTTGCTCTGCTCGGCTTCCCCTGGCCTCTGAAGAGAACAGCACGGCACTCATGGCAGGGCTTTTGCATTGAATTGTTCAGAGGCCCCCAGGCTGACTACAGCCTGGACACACTGCATGGAGCCTCTCATTTGTACAGACTGGATTTGTCACACATTTACCAAGTCAAGAATTCCCAATAAAGTGTTTCAGCCTTCACCCACAGATCACGAAAAATATGGTGGCATCCACAGCACCTCATAAACTGCATATAGTTACCAGAACAAAAAGCACAAAAAGACGTCCATATTGGGGAAAAGATATAAAGATGCTTGGGTGAGAAAAGGCACGTACTCCTCAAGCTCACAAGAACATCCCTTCGGTGAATGCGGAACCACAAGTGGTGAAACCCTTGGTGAGAATCAGGCCCTTGAAGTCACCACAGGGACTTTCAGCAGAGGAGGCACGTCTAACGTGTGCCCCGGGAGCCCTGGGGACTCTGTAGTCCCGTGGCATCAACACCCCATCCATCAGGAATCAGTGATGTCCTAAGGCCAGAACACGGTCTTATTTAAAAATGTAAATCATTGTTACTTAAAAGTAGTGAGAAAGTGTTCTCATTAAAATGGATTTTAAATCCTAGTCATTTAAAAAAAAAGATTTTATTTATTTATTTATTTGACATAGAGAGAGAGAGAGAGAGAGAGCAAGAGAGAGCGCACAAGCAGGGGAAGCAGGAGAGGGAGAAGCAGACTCTTTGCAGAGCAAGGAGCCGGATTCTGGGCTCGATGCCAGGACCCGGAGATCATGACCTGAGCTGAAGGCAGATGCTTAACCGACTGAACCACCCAAAGAAAGGGCTGAACATAGCGCCTGGCACAAAATGAGAGCTCACTAAGTATGAGCTCTTCTTTTTCTCTAATCAATCTCATTATAGCATTTAACGAGTAAAGAAGCTAAGAAAGAACAGTGAAATGAGTTTTTCATAAGTAATCAAAGACTTTATTCTCAAACCTTTACAAGGAATTCTTTTTGACCTGCTATGCAGCGTACATCTTTAATTCTAGGGACGTGCTACGGGAAAATCATCGGGAGGCCTTGGATTTGTAGGAATGGTAGGATGAGGTCCATGCCTGGTTTAGAAACGATTCTGGCAATCTCCTTGAAAGGCCAACTCAGAAATTCAGTAACCCAATTGATTTTATGAGGCCAGGGATATAGAAACAGGATGATTATACAAAATGCCCTCAATCTCTGGATTCTCTGGGCTTTAAATTCTCTCCCCAGCTGGGCCATGAGGCTCCCCCAGAAAAGACTTATACATCCTGCTTCCTGACAGGCGAAACATTAGGGAGAGTGGCAGGACAGACACTCCTTATCACTGGGTCCTTGACCCAGATTCTGGTCACTATATTGTGTTCTTCAAAAAACAAAAACAGGGGTGCCTGGGTGGCTCAGTCATTAAACGTCTGCCTTCAGCTCAGGTCATAGATCCCAGGATCCTGGGATTGAGGCCCACATCAGCTCCCTGCTCAATGGGAAGCCTGCTTTTCCCTCTTCCACTCCACCTGCTTGTGTTCCCTCTCTTGCTGTCTCTCTCTCTGTCAAATAAATAAAATCTTTAAAAAATAAAAATAAAAAATAAATTAAAAAAATACAAAACTGGAGGCTCAATTCAAGACCACAAGCCCACTGTCAGAGCAAAAAGCTCTGGGCTCTGATAGATACTTCTGGGGCCTGTGATGATGCTGTAAGTAGGCTTGCTGTCTTTGATTTCCCCGAGCATCCCTCCCATCATGGGTAAAGAAGGTTTGCATCACCAGCTGAGGAAAATCCCCATGAGAGCTCACTGGCCTTATTTGCCGACAGTATTAGGGGGACTGAAGGGAGTGCTACCTACCCTATCAATGAGGCAACTTCCTGTCAGCATGATTTCCCCTGGATATTAAAAAACAATTTCTGTTTCCAGGCTGTATGACTGAAAGGGGGAGAGCCCAGGTTGCACAAAGAAACTGAGGAAGGAGGCTCTGTACCTCCCCGAGGACAGGGGAGTCCCATGAGGAGGGCAGGGTGGGGCACATGCGCAGACAGGTGTGAGCGTCTGGGGAGCGGTGCAGGGAGCTGGCTCATTCCTCCCACATTTCTCTTGTTTTAAAAATTAAGACTTCTGCCAGGGATAAATTTAGCATGATGTGCATTCATCTTCGAATCAGAGCGGCCAGATGGTGGTGCTTTTACAGCTGCACAGCTATAAAGTCGACACCTGGGGCTGAGGTAGGGGCAAAGCAATGGCTAAGTTCTCCTGAGGGCTCTCCCTCCACAAAGGAAATCAGGGTGTCTTTGCACGTTGCCCCAGATAGGTCAACTGAAGCGGGCAGGTCTGCTTTCTTGCTTTGTTTACAGTGTCCCATGAGATGTGTTGGCGAGGATGGGGAAAGGAGATTGTCCCTGACGAGGCCCTCCGTCTGCATTGCAAACTCCCTTGTGCATATGATTAGGAAATCAAACACTTTACCACAATTCGAGGCCCACCAAAATCTTACATCTATGAAGTAATAAAGATGCCCCTTCGTGAAATAGCCCATCTTTTCTGCAGAGGCCAATCGGTCTCAGAAAATCTAGAGGAAAATCCCAACTCATTCACTTATTAGCTCTGTGCTTTGGGGCAAATCCTCAAGGCCTGTGAATAGAGAAAGCATATCCTACATTCCTTGTTGACCTGAAAGGGTGGTTATGAGAATAAAAAGGAAAACGTGGTAAGGTTTATGCAAAGGCTCTGGAAATGAGAAGGGATATTTAGGAGTGCCTGCCTGGCCCCTGGTTCGCAGCCAGCAAATATTTGTGGAATTGGCTGCTGGAGGGAGATATGTGGGATGTCAGGCATAAAGCAAGCAAAACAGATGAAGAGATATTTTGGGCTTTATCTTTGCTTTCTCTCTTCAATTATTTACTCTGTCCAGACATGATACTGGCTTCAAGTCCCTTCAGCCACACTATCCACACCAAATAGCCAGCCATAGAGGGCACACAGCAGACCAGATTCTCTAATACCATCACGGCGGTCTGGGTTCTTCCACCCGTGAGGGACCATGTGCCAAAAAGCCCACTTGTCATGCCTCCTAACATTTATTTTCCTACACTAGGAGGCCAACGTAATGGCCCCGTGCAAATCTAAAAGAGAAAGAATATCCAGATAACGTAATAACCTCGCAGTGCCCTTTTTGGCCATAGTTGGATTAGGTTGTCATGATCTAGAATGAAAGTTTAATGTGCACAGAAGCACCAAGAGAGCTTGTCAAATGTGCGTCAGAGGTAGATGGTCTGGAGGGGGTCTAACGCGCAGCTCTCAGGCGGGGCTGCTGCTGGGGCTGACCCTCAGAGCACACTTGGATGGCAAGGCTGAACCGCATCCCCTCGGCCTCACTTCCCTATTGTCGCCCCATGACTTCACCCCCAACAAAATCGGTGCTCCCTCTCCTCCAGCAGTTTCCCACTCACTCCCTCATTCCCAAGCCCTTCTGTAGGTCCACCTGGACCACCCCGCTTGTCAACTCTTGCTTGCGTCCAAGGAGCCTTATTGCTCTGAGGCGCCAGCAGATTTCTGTCTGTTCTTCCCCACTCACTGATGACCACCGTCATAGCCCCTCTCCCTGTCTCAAGTCCCGCCATCACCATGGATGGTGTTCACAACTCCTGGATGGCCTCAGCCTCCAGCTTCCTTGCTTCTCCATCTCTAATTTACCTTCCTCTTCACTTAGTCCAGACACCACTTCCTATGACCATGTTCTTGACCTGGAAGTCACCCCAAACTATCCATCTCTCATAACAGTATTTCAAAAAGGCCACATTGACCTTAATTCCTACCCTTCCTCCTCGTTTATTCTTCACCTCTACTTTCGCTGAGGCTGTGAACTTTCCAGAGTCCCCACAGCCTGAGCCCTGTCTCTGCTCTCCCTCACCTCCCCCTTCCTTTTTTTTTTTTAAGATTTTATTTATATATTTCAGACACAGAGAGAGTGAGTGGGGGGTTGTTGGGGGGAGGAGCAGAGGGAGAAGCGGAGCCCTGCTGAGCAGAGAGCCCCACTCAATCCCAGGACCCCGGGATCATGACCTGAGCTGAAGGCAGACACCCAACTGCCTGAGCCACCCAGGCTCCCCACTTCCTCCCTTCTTAGGTCTGACCCCTGCTGAATGCACCCCTGCACCACATCTCTCTCTTTCAGAATGTAATTGAAAGGGTAGGAATTAAAAAGCCAATCATAAAGCGAACTTATCTTCTTCCCCTGATTGCCCTGATAAATCACTCTGAGGGGATAGTGTCCCTCAGATGAGACCCCCCCGCGGGGCCCACAGCTTCCTGCTCCCTCGCAGATCATGCAAAGCGCTCTGGTCACTTTAGATCTCAGGACAGTCTCAGTTTCGTAACTAATCATGCCCAGTCCTGAGGAATAATAAAAACTGAGTCATTCCAAGTTGGTTCATTTTGGGCAGGAAGCCTACAGTAGGAGAGGGGGACATGGGCAGCTGCTTCTCTCTTTATGATGCCAGGGCCCCCCTCCCTCCACCACGTGCAATCTCTAACCCCTCCAGGATTAGGGGGGAAGTAGACAAAAGGGGCCCAGAAAGGTTCTACTGACTAGTTGATGAGCAGTGGTCAGTGTTCTCTGGGACGGGCAAGTGTGCCAAGTGGGTTCTTTGTCACAGGGGCTGCTCTGAGACTGTCCAGAGACCCAGTGCCTGGGGATCTGTCAGCTGGACTTCTCTAATTCCATGAGCTACTCACTCACTGGCCGCTTAACTCCCCCTTTAGCCTCTGTCCTTGAGGGTTGAACTCTGTCTGTCTGGCCCTTGGGGGCAAACTCCCTTTACGGAGGTTCCAGGTCAATTCACAGCAAACCCTCCCGTGTCCGCGCTTCTGTTTGGCGGTAGACACGTACCTTTGACCCGCTGTCCGTGGAGTGATATTACTTCCTGAATTGCACCCTCTCCGCTGTCGCCACAGGCAGCTTTAGTCAGATTCCACCCTCTGGATGTCTTAGGCAAGAGGCAGACGCGGGTCCAAGCCCCACCTCCAGGCACACTTGTCAATTGTTCCAGAAGGTCTCCCCGAAGGCCGGCCACCTCTGTGCATCACAGGTTCTGGGGGCGAACCACACACCATCCACCCACCAGATCCTCTTTTTGCAGGTCCCTGGCCTCAAGCTCAGACTCGCCAGCCTCTTTCACAGACTGGGGCTGTGTAGTCCGCTAAGATCTCCAGACCGGTTCTTAGCCTCCTCCTTTGCACGGCCGAGCTAGCAAGCCCCTGCAGAATCGGGGAGCCCTTGCCACCTGTCATGATCTCTTAGTTAGTGTCATTATTTAGAAATACAAATGAAATACCATTCTCTCTTATTTTCAAGAGCATATTTTTTATTTTCCATACCCTCCCACCCTGTAGCCTTTTATCTGTGTACAGTTTGTTATTTTTGTGAAGTTTAGACCAAATTTCTGCAACAAAAGACCTCAAACTACAGTAGCTTAGGCAAGAGAGAAATCTCCACTCAGAAGGCGGCAGGGCAATGCAGGGTGGCCTTGCTCTTCCTGGGCATCTGGGGGAATCAGGGCTCTTTCTACTTATGAGTTTGTCCTTAGGGCGCTGACTTTACCTGCAGGGTTAAAGGTGGCTCACAAGTGCAAACGAGGCTGGGGATAGGATGTGGAGAGGTAAAAGCATCCCATACAAGAATGTGACCTGGCCTGTATACATCAATTCTTATCCAAGTGCTTACGTCCTGTTGGCCAAAGTCACATGGCCATGACTACCTGCAAGAGAGGCTGGGAGGTATCGTCTCCATCTGGTGGCCAAATAGGAGAGACTAAATCTTGGGAGATAGTGTTCTGTGTGACCTAAGTTTATAGACAGCAAACAAGCAGAGGCTGCGTAATATAGCTCTACCGCTAAGTAGTTACGAGACCAGATGGATGGTGTTTAGACCTTTCTCGATCTCAGTTTTTATTGTCTGTAAAATGAGCACATGGGACTAAATCAGTGATTTCCACGTACAGGCTTTATACTGAGAGGGAGCTGTGGTGTGATTACAAGGAATTGTAGACAATGTTTGTGAATCGAGCACTTTCTGTCGATGGAAGAAATAATACAGCTCATTATGTATATTCCTAATTTTCAAATGTAGGTGCTGTGGTAATGATTAAAATGTAATATTTAAAATGTAACTATATTTGTAGTTAATGTTATCTCGTTAGGTACTTTCCTCCTTAAATATCTAGAATCATAATCACTATCATAGGGAAGACTGGGACCTTCTTTAATATTAAAAAATAATTTTTGTGTTTGAGTTCCTGGCACATAATAGATGTCCAGTGAATATTTGTCAATTGAATTACATAGAACGCAGGGCACCACTGAATGAGATGAGTCCTTTCATCTCTGCCAACTCTAGAATCTTAAGAATTCTTTACTCTAACTCTCAGGCAATTTTCCAGTTTGAGTTTTACTGTAACCAATCCTTTCTACATAATTAAAACCAGCTCTGGTCCACTGCATCAGCTCCCAAATACTGGGAGACTTTTCCAATTCACATCCATATAATAACACTGCTTACTTAGTATTCACGTCTTCAAACTCCCTTCCTGGAAATATCCTGTCCCTGTTGTAAAAACGAAGTAGGTGGAACTTACACGCCACCCTTTGAAGGTTTCGCATTACAAATTCATTCAGAAACGTGGATCATGTCGTCTTGTAAGGGCGACAGTAGGAGACAGATGTGGCACAGCCTCGGCTGGGGGGGTTCCAAGACTCCCCACAAAACCCCCACATTTATTATTTTATGCTGTCCAAAGTTACTAAATTCTAAAATTTTTACACCAAGAATATAAAATGTTGGCTCGTCAGCTAAGGAAGCTGTCTGTGTTCCCTCAGCTACGTCTGAAGTCCAGCGCCGGGGGAGTGATGCTTGTCTGGGTTGGTCCGGTTCCAGTCCAACGTGCGGAGAGGTGCCCGGGCCCTACTTGCTCCAGTGTGGGCACTGCAGGCGGAGCCAAAGAAGACTTCTGGCTTCGGGGATGGTTTTCTTCTGGAGGAAGAAGGAAAAGGGAGAGTCCTGGCTACTTCTCTCCTTTCTTTGTTGCCATTTGTCTGGGTGAGTCAGAAGGGCAGAGCCGCGTTCAGCTGAGGGCTGGGGCTGATGGTCCAGAATGGCGCTGCCCTGGGCACCCAGGCATATGCGCGCTCGTGTGTTCTCCTCTTCTTGGCTCTCATTCCTGCTTTTCATTGGATTGGCCTTGCCTTACCATCAAGCGCAGGCGTGAGGGGGCTGTGGTCAGGGGGTGCCTAGATAGGAGGGTCAAGTAGGCTGTACGACTGGTTTTATTTCCAAGTTCCAGGCCACTTTACTTGGCTCAGCCTTGTCTGCTGGGGGAGTGCAGTGATATTTGAGGCCAAAACCCAGGTTTCAAAGGTTTCCTTGGCTTAACACAATCTTCCATATATACGCGGTTTCCGAAGGGTTAGGGACAAGCAGAGGGTTAGGGGCTGAAGGGCCCTGATCTTCTCTGCAGGTCTTTCTGCTTGCAACCACATATCATAAGTTAAGAGAAGGCTTTTCTGTAGAGAATATGGGAAATGCACATTAACTCAGACTGTCCTGTGTTCGATTTTATAATACAAGAAATTGTTTTGAAACGTAACAAACTGCAAATTTAAAGTTAGAAAGCTGGGGGCAGGGGTTACCTGGCTAGTTCAGTTGGTGGAGCTTGCAACTCTTGACCTTGGGGTTGTGGGTTTGAGCCCCATGTTGGGCATAGAGATTACTTAAAAATAAATAAATAAAGTTAGAAGGCTGGGGTTCAAATCCCACTAACTTTGTGATATTGGCTAATTGGGATATGTAGCTTCTGGTTTCTTGGAAGTGTGTGTGTTATAGTGTACATTGTAGCAGAATTAGGAGTAAATGAGCTACAATATAGACCTATACAAACAGTAGACGCTTAGTGAAAACTTACTGAATTTCTGTGATAGTTCAAACTCGTTTTACTGAATTTGAGCTTTTGAGATGATTTCTTTTGAGCATTTTCAAAGACTTACTTGCTAAATTCATAGCATTCTTTTATTTTTGAAGCAAGGGATTAAAAATTTGTGTTCCTCAGGGGCTCCTGGGTGGCTCAGTCGTTAAGCGTCTGCCTTCAGCTCAGGGCGTGATCCTGGCGTTATGGGATCGAGCCCCACATCAGGCTCCTCCGCTGTGAGCCTGCTTCTTCCTCTTCCACTCCCCTTGCTTGTGTTCCCTCTCTCGCTGGCTGTCTCTATTTCTGTCGAATAAAAAAATAAAATCTTTAAAAAAAAATTTGTGTTCCTCAATATGCGGTCTATTTTAGGAACCAACAATTACTTCTTATATATTCAAAGACTTGTATGGTTATGACATACAACTACTTTAAACTGTAGCTTTTGTCGTTTAATTAGTCTCATTTAGTTTATTAGAATATGTTGATGCTAATTATGTGTATTTTATCTAAAAGGATAAAATACTTCACAAAACATATTTTACATATTTTGTGCTTTCATTATACAAACATATATTAGTTATTTTGACCTAGGTTTTCTCCATTATTCTAATTGAGGGAGATTTGGTTACACAGAATCAGCTTAATATGTAGTCCTTTTTTTTTTTTTTTTAGCAATTTGGAATTTTATTTTGNGTTTTTTTTTTTTTTTTTTTTTAGCAATTTGGAATTTTATTTTGGTCTTGCAATAATGCAATGATGACATTAGAGGCAAAATTAGCCATTTTATCATGGCTCTTGGATGGTAAATGTAAGCTTTTAAAAAGTGTTATATATGCGCAAAGAAAATTCTAGTCATCATGAACTGTGATGTCACGAGCTTCTGGTGTTCTGCCTTGTTTTTAGTAGCAGTCAGCTTACTCCCTGCCTCAAACTGGGAAACACAGACGGCCCGAATGCTTAAGCTTGGAGAAAGACGCTGGTGGCTATTTGCATTGCCCTATCGTCCTCAAAAAAAGGCTGCACCAGATTCAGGACCCATGAGTTTTTCTTGGTGCAGGGCTGCCTCAATAAGCCTTTATTTGTGGTAAGCAGGGACTTCCAGAGATAAGCAAATGTCTGCTGAATGCCCGGTCTAAGAACAAATAAAGTAGGCATTTCTTGGTTAATTTGCTACATTTTTTAAAGGCTCCATTCTGAGGACTCAAAGAAGAAGACACTGGCCCCGACTGTGCCTCCTCGTGCCACAGGGAGACCACAGGACTGTGCAGCTTGGACACCTTTTCCTGGGGCATTTCAAACGTGAGGATCAACATTCACGGCAAAGCCTCATTCTATACTCCTGCACCCCCTTCAGCCACGGTGACAAGGTCCAGCTTGCCCCTTCACCATTGCTCCTGATTTTTTTTTTTTTAAGATTTTATTTGTTTATTTGACAGAGCAAGAGAGTGCAAGCAGTAGAGGGAGAGGGAGAGGGAGAAGCAGGCTCCCTGCCAAGCAGGCAGCCTGATGCGGGGCTCCATCCCAGCAACCTGGGATCATGACCCGAGCTGAAGGCAGATGCTTAACCATCTGAACCACCCAGGCGCCCTGGTCCTGCTTCTTATTAAAACTAACATTATTTGGATAAACCATAAGCCGTGCTAAACACCCCGTATAGCTGATCTCTTTTAATCATCAAAACACACCAAAGGGGTGGGCTCTGTTGTTTTTTTTTTTTTNTGAACCACCCAGGCGCCCTGGTCCTGCTTCTTATTAAAACTAACATTATTTGGATAAACCATAAGCCGTGCTTAACACCCCGTATAGCTGATCTCATTTAATCATCAAAACACACCAAAGGGGTGGGCTCTGTTTTTTTTTTTTTTTTTTANCTGTTGTTTTTTTTTTTTTAATTCCAATTCTACATAGGAGAAAACTGAGTCTTAGGCTGATCTGGTGATTTGCCCAGGGACACACAGTTAATAAGTGGGCAAAAGCAAGTAGCCAAATCTGGGCAGCTGACTTTAGAGCCCGAACTCTGGCCAGCACACTGCCTGGTCTCCACCACGGTGATCCCCATGCATCCAAACTGTCTTCAGTAGTCCTGTCTTCAGCTCTTTTGTGCCTTCGGTCCACCAAGATGCTCTAACTTGTCCAACTGTGTATCCCATTTTCTGTGCTACTAATCTCCATGCTCTGGTAAAATTAACCTTGTCCTTATCACAACTGTATAAAGTATGTATTATAGTCACACAGAAGAACAGAGAGGTTAAGTAACTTGACTGAGGTGGCAGAATTAAGTCGATGGTAAATGGCAGAGTNCCATGCTCTGGTAAAATTAACCTTGTCCTTATCACAACTGTATAAAGTATGTATTATAGTCACACAGAAGAAGAACAGAGAGGTTAAGTAACTTGACTGAGGTGGCAGAATTAAGTCGATGGTAAATGGCAGAGTTGGGATTCAAACCTAGGGTCACCTGGCTAGTAACCATTATGCCACATCACCTCTACATTCGTGATATTGGTCACTGGAACATTTACCATATGCTCAGCTCTCAGTTAAGGGGGATAGAGACATGGACTCTATCATTCAGTTGCACACAAATGGCAATAAATAAAGAGCTGCTCAGAGAAGGGTAAAGTTCAAATAGCCTGGAGTAGGCTCTGAAGCTGGGGCAAAAGCTGCTAATTGTCCGTCTCACCTTTAGTGTCTTTCCCTTGCTTTCTAATTGAATGCCAGTTTTGTTAAAGAGAGGAGAGTGCCCCTTAAGATGGGGCCATGCAATCAAGTTCTGGCCAACGGGATGGCAGAGGAAGTCTGCTGAGTGGGGCTCCCTGGAAAGCTATTATTTTTTGGACACAAATGCACAGATTCAGTTGATATGCATCTTTGACCCTTTGCCCTTGCCCTTTCTTTCTTCCTGGGACACTGATGCAACACCCCGGGTTGAGCAGTCATCTTGCAACCGTGAGGACTAAAGCCAGATACTAAGGATGGCAGACAAGGAAGTCAGAAGCAACCTGGTCCTTGATGATTTCTTTACATAGCCATAGCAGTCCTGGACTGCCTACCTCTGGACTTCCTGGTGTGTGAGAAAAATAAACCCCTATTGGGTTAAAGCGACATCGTCAAGTTTCTATCACAAGCAGTTGAACAAAATCCTAACTTGCGCAGAAGCCTTCATAGAGGAGAGTCACCACCTCAGCTTTGAAAGTCAGGAATATTCAGCTACTTTGGGGGAAAAGAGGAATGTCCCATGTATGGAGTGTGTCGTACCCAAGGAAGAAAAACCAGCATGGTGGCTTCTGAGGAAGGTGGGCAACCAGTGGGTCTGGGTAGAGCATGGTTAACAGATGTCTGTAGTGCCTAAAAAAGAGCAAGACAAAGGGGTGCCGGGGTAGCTCAGGTGTTGAGGGACTGACTCTTGATTTGGGCTGAGGTCATGGGAGCCCTGTGTCAGGGTCCGTGGAGAGTCTGCCTGAGATTCTCTCTCTCCTTCTGCCCCTCCCCCTTCCCATGCACTCTCTCTGTTAAATAAATAAATGAATCTTAAAAAAAAAAAGAAAAGGAAAAGGAAAAGAAAAGGAAAGTAAGAGAGTTGACGTATGAAAGAGCACGGAAGGGGCCGAGATGAGCCTTAAGCCACATCATGGATTCTGAACTAAGATTTGGACTTTATGAATGCGGACGTGGGACACACTGAAGGGTTTTGGGTAAGAACGTAACATTAAACAGCCACTACACACAGGCATTCTGTATCTGCATCTGGACCTTCACATAATCCACACACAGTTTTGAACACTTTAGTATGTGCCAGTCACTGTTCTAAACTGTGTGAGAGGTCAAGATTCTAGAAGTTCTGTTTCTGGGCCCCTTGAAGGTATTTCAGAGAAGGGATCCATTATCTTTTTTTTTTTTTTAAGATTTTATTTATTTATTTATTTGAGAGAGAGATTGAAGAGGAGCAGAGGGAGAGGGAGAAGCAGACTCCATGCTGAGTGTAGAGCCCGATGTGGGACTTGATCCCATGACCCTGAGATCATGACCTGACCCAAAACCAAGAGTCAGACACTTAACCCATTGAGGCACAGGGGCTCCCCCCCATTATCTTTTTTAAATAATAAAAACAGTGTTTCAAGTGGGACTAGCTGGCTTCAAATTCTGGCTTTGTCATTTGACATTTCTGTGCCTCAGTTTCCTCAGCTGCATTACGTAGCTAATAAAAGTACTTGCCACATAGTTTAATTATGTGGCTTAAATGAGATAGCTCTGATTCAGTGTTCCCTGTCTAATTAATAGTATCTTAGCTTTCCATTGTTCAGTCCCCAAAGTCTGGACTGTTCTTGACTCCTCCCAGTAGCAAATCCTGCTGTATCTAACTTCAAAATACATCCAGGATCTAATGGCTTTGTATCACATTCACTGCTACCATTTGGTTTTGGCCACTTCATCTCTGCAGTGGTTACTTGGTGCCCATCCCTCCCAGATGTCCTCTTTGGGACCAGTGTGCTCCTCCCCCACCCACTGGGGTGGTTGGTTGTTGAAGGCAACCCTCATGGGGTGTGTCCCTCAGGGGGACTGCCTAGGTTGAAGAGAAGTACCTTGTTCAAAACGTCCATGCTTCCCCAAGGGGCAGCCACACCAAAGACTGGCTGATGCAAGGATACAAAGACCTGGCCACCTTTTCTGAATGGTCTCCATGCTTCACCCTTAACTCTCTGCAGTCCTTCTCAACAAAGTTGACTCAACAACTCTGTTAAAATGTCAATGAGGGGCACCTGGGTAGCTCAGTAGGTTAAGCATCTGCCTTCTGCTCAGGTCATGATCCCAGGGTCCTGGGATGGAGCCCCCAGTCAGGCTCCCTGCCCAGTGAAGAGTCCACTTCTCCCTCTGCCTCTGCCCCCATCCCCTGCTCATGCTCACTCGTACGCTCTTACTCTCAGATAAATAATAAAATCTTAAAAAACCCCACATAAATTAGATCACGACACTCCATAGCTTTTTTTCCCCACTGANTGAATGCCAGTTTTGTTAAAGAGAGGAGAGTGCCCCTTAAGATGGGGCCATGCAATCAAGTTCTGGCCAACGGGATGGCAGAGGAAGTCTGCTGAGTGGGGCTCCCTGGAAAGCTATTATTTTTTGGACACAAATGCACAGATTCAGTTGATATGCATCTTTGACCCTTTGCCCTTGCCCTTTCTTTCTTCCTGGGACACTGATGCAACACCCCGGGTTGAGCAGTCATCTTGCAACCGTGAGGACTAAAGCCAGATACTAAGGATGGCAGACAAGGAAGTCAGAAGCAACCTGGTCCTTGATGATTTCTTTACATAGCCATAGCAGTCCTGGACTGCCTACCTCTGGACTTCCTGGTGTGTGAGAAAAATAAACCCCTATTGGGTTAAAGCGACATCGTCAAGTTTCTATCACAAGCAGTTGAACAAAATCCTAACTTGCGCAGAAGCCTTCATAGAGGAGAGTCACCACCTCAGCTTTGAAAGTCAGGAATATTCAGCTACTTTGGGGGAAAAGAGGAATGTCCCATGTATGGAGTGTGTCATACCCAAGGAAGAAAAACCAGCATGGTGGCTTCTGAGGAAGGTGGGCAACCAGTGGGTCTGGGTAGAGCATGGTTAACACATGTCTGTAGTGCCTAAAAAAGAGCAAGACAAAGGGGTGCCGGGGTAGCTCAGGTGTTGAGGGACTGACTCTTGATTTGGGCTGAGGTCATGGGAGCCCTGTGTCAGGGTCCGTGGAGAGTCTGCCTGAGATTCTCTCTCTCCTTCTGCCCCTCCCCCTTCCCATGCACTCTCTCTGTTAAATAAATAAATGAAT
>NC_048219.1:60080418-60083759 GCF_002007445.2 Ailuropoda melanoleuca | reverse complement strand
TTTTTTTTTTTTTTAAGATTTTATTTATTTATTTATTTGAGAGAGAGATTGAAGAGGAGCAGAGGGAGAGGGAGAAGCAGACTCCATGCTGAGTGTAGAGCCCGATGTGGGACTTGATCCCATGACCCTGAGATCATGACCTGACCCAAAACCAAGAGTCAGACACTTAACCCATTGAGGCACAGGGGCTCCCCCCCCATTATCTTTTTTAAATAATAAAAACAGTGTTTCAAGTGGGACTAGCTGGCTTCAAATTCTGGCTTTGTCATTTGACATTTTTGTGCCTCAGTTTCCTCAGCTGCATTACGTAGCTAATAAAAGTACTTGCCACATAGTTTAATTATGTGGCTTAAATGAGATAGCTCTGATTCAGTGTTCCCTGTCTAATTAATAGTATCTTAGCTTTCCATTGTTCAGTCCCCAAAGTCTGGACTGTTCTTGACTCCTCCCAGTAGCAAATCCTGCTGTNGGAAGAAAAACCAGCATGGTGGCTTCTGAGGAAGGTGGGCAACCAGTGGGTCTGGGTAGAGCATGGTTAACAGATGTCTGTAGTGCCTAAAAAAGAGCAAGACAAAGGGGTGCCGGGGTAGCTCAGGTGTTGGGGGACTGACTCTTGATTTGGGCTGAGGTCATGGGAGCCCTGTGTCAGGGTCCGTGGAGAGTCTGCCTGAGATTCTCTCTCTCCTTCTGCCCCTCCCCCTTCCCATGCACTCTCTCTGTTAAATAAATAAATGAATCTTAAAAAAAAAAAGAAAAGNGACACTCCATAGCTTTTTTTCCCCACTGAATAAAGGTCAAATTCCCAAGAGTGACTGAAAAGCCCCTTTGTCATCTGCTTAACCATCCTATCAATCCCCTCTGCCTCACCTCCTGTCTCTACCCCTTGCTCACTTTACTCCTACCACACTGGCATCCTCGCTGTCCTTGAACATGCCAGACAAACTCCTGCCCCGGGACTTTTGAACTGACTCTTTCCTCTGCCCATGGGCCACATTTTTGGCAGGGTCCCTGCCCACCTTATTTAAAATAGGAATGGCCACTCGTCCTACTCTGGTACTTCTCGTCCCTCTTACTTGAATTATTTTCTCTCTGGGCCTGTAACTTTCTAATATACTATATAATTTATTGATTTTGTGATTGCTTTTCTCCTCCTATTAGACTATACCGTCTAAAAAGGCGAGTGTTTGGTTTGCCAGGACTGTGCCTGGCAATAGTGGTCACTCAATAAATACTTGCTGAATGAATAAATGAACAAACGCCTTTACAAACAAATGTATTTAGAATAGGCTCTGGCACGTCATAAACGCTCAGTACACGTTAGCTACCGTTTTTGCCAGCGGAGAAAGGGTCGTGAGATTCCTGGAGTTTCAGAAGCTAGTTATACAGCGTTTGATCCTGTGATCCTGCAGGAAGAGGGAGACGAATTAAGACCACACACTGATTAGGACCTTAGCTCCCTGGCTTTCACAGGCGTGCACTAGCCCCTGGGTTGAGTTGAACTCCCTTTAGGATAGACTTGAAAGCCGAAATCTGACTTTCTCACCCAGATCCAGGAAGTGATCAAGGACCGGAGAGGAAGGTATGGGCTGGACCTCTGTTTGGAACCACAAGTCGATGCAAGGGACAGAGGTCAGAAGTCTGATCTGGCTCCAAGGGAGGCCTGATCCACCCCAGGGCCTCTCAGGGAAATGGTGAGAGTCCAGCAGTTACACTGAGACAGGGTGGTGGCAGTGGTTTATACTGATTTTAACCCTTCATTTATTGGAAGGACTGTCCTGTTTAGATGGGATCCCTATTTAGAGAAAGCCCAGAGCTCTAGCTCATATCCTTGTTCAAGAGCCTTCTCCTTTCCTGAACTGAGTGTGCTGTCAGCCCTGGCTCCCAGCCAAAGGGGAGATTCTTTTCTTTCGGTAGGTTTTGGGGAAAGAGGGGCTCAGAAATGCACTTTGAAATGAGAAAGAGAAGGGCATATGCATGCGAATGTGTAGGATATTCTGATTCCTGGGGAAATACACACTTATCTTAACAAATATATCTCTAGTTGACTCAGTATCAATATAGACTTGTATTTGGCCATAGAGGAACAGCAGTCAGTTCTGCTATCTTTTGGTCATGCGAGCACTTGAAACAACTCGTGTGTGTGTGATGTACTTGAAATCATGCAGTCCTTGACTCCAAAAAATATATAATGCCTAAGCTATCAGGAACAGGAGGGGGTCAGGCTTATTTTACAGATCTTTCGAGATAGGTGCTATTGCCTTTGCTGTTGTGAAATCCAAAATTAGACAATACATTGGAATGTCTTAGTAGCGTTTAAGCTCAGTTCTGTTTGATACCTATTAATGATGTCAGCACCTAATCAGATCTCTTTATTATAACCCTAGAAATTACATACTTGAAGATTATGAAGTGACTCCTGTGATTTTCCCCTCAAATAAGGTTAATCTCTAATTATTTAATAGTTCTTTTTAAGGAGATGGTTTGGGAGAACTTTTCTGAAATTGGTGTCGTACCTAACTCGTATCAAAGTCCCCAGGACTGCCATGCCTATCGCCATAGTACTTGCTTAATACAAGGTGAATTCCTAATTACTTTATCATTTAACCCATCCAAAAAAACCTATTCTAAATAATCAGTGAACAAAATATGATATAGCCAATAATTTGCACACGGAAGATCCCTTTTAGCCCTTGAATACTATATGTCTTGGTCAGACTTCTGTTAATGCATTCTAGTATCTTGAAAATTTTGACATAGCATGCATTGATAAAGCATGTTTTTTCAGTCTCGTCTCAGGACCCAGGATGGATTGAATCAAATATGCAACCTCATACCCCTATCCTTACTGTATGACTTTCATCTCGGTTTTGGTGGGCCATTTTATAAATCTAATTTTGAATAATAGCCACATTGTCTCAGGATAATCCTGCCCAGCATTACCCGCTCATCCCACCTGCCCTTCAAACTTTACATTCAAGGACTCAACATATCCCCGTTCCATTGACGTGGACTGGTGGCTATTTCTAGCTACCTAGGCCCCCGTATAAAAGGATTTTGAAATTTTAATTTCTTCAAACATCAGGTATTGCAGAGTTTCCACATCTTCACATACTCTGCTGAGAGAAAAAGGCAACAAACTGCCGCCATGTGCTATCACTTGATGCTTTCTCAATTTCACATCTGTGTCTGTGTTAGCAGGACACATGCTTGAACTCACACTTGGGTTTAAAAAAAAATCTGCTTTTTTGCTCATTACCCTTTTGAATTGTGTTTCTTGGTATCTAAAGTATCTTAGCAACATCTTTGAGCAGCAACCAAGTGCGTAGTTTCCAAATATTCCA
>NC_048219.1:60056479-60080404 GCF_002007445.2 Ailuropoda melanoleuca | reverse complement strand
TGAATGCCAGTTTTGTTAAAGAGAGGAGAGTGCCCCTTAAGATGGGGCCATGCAATCAAGTTCTGGCCAACGGGATGGCAGAGGAAGTCTGCTGAGTGGGGCTCCCTGGAAAGCTATTATTTTTTGGACACAAATGCACAGATTCAGTTGATATGCATCTTTGACCCTTTGCCCTTGCCCTTTCTTTCTTCCTGGGACACTGATGCAACACCCCGGGTTGAGCAGTCATCTTGCAACCGTGAGGACTAAAGCCAGATACTAAGGATGGCAGACAAGGAAGTCAGAAGCAACCTGGTCCTTGATGATTTCTTTACATAGCCATAGCAGTCCTGGACTGCCTACCTCTGGACTTCCTGGTGTGTGAGAAAAATAAACCCCTATTGGGTTAAAGCGACATCGTCAAGTTTCTATCACAAGCAGTTGAACAAAATCCTAACTTGCGCAGAAGCCTTCATAGAGGAGAGTCACCACCTCAGCTTTGAAAGTCAGGAATATTCAGCTACTTTGGGGGAAAAGAGGAATGTCCCATGTATGGAGTGTGTCATACCCAAGGAAGAAAAACCAGCATGGTGGCTTCTGAGGAAGGTGGGCAACCAGTGGGTCTGGGTAGAGCATGGTTAACACATGTCTGTAGTGCCTAAAAAAGAGCAAGACAAAGGGGTGCCGGGGTAGCTCAGGTGTTGAGGGACTGACTCTTGATTTGGGCTGAGGTCATGGGAGCCCTGTGTCAGGGTCCGTGGAGAGTCTGCCTGAGATTCTCTCTCTCCTTCTGCCCCTCCCCCTTCCCATGCACTCTCTCTGTTAAATAAATAAATGAATCTTAAAAAAAAAAAGAAAAGGAAAAGGAAAAGAAAAGGAAAGTAAGAGAGTTGACGTATGAAAGAGCACGGAAGGGGCCGAGATGAGCCTTAAGCCACATCATGGATTCTGAACTAAGATTTGGACTTTATGAATGTGGACGTGGGACACACTGAAGGGTTTTGGGTAAGAACGTAACATTAAACAGCCACTACACACAGGCATTCTGTATCTGCATCTGGACCTTCACATAATCCACACACAGTTTTGAACACTTTAGTATGTGCCAGTCACTGTTCTAAACTGTGTGAGAGGTCAAGATTCTAGAAGTTCTGTTTCTGGGCCCCTTGAAGGTATTTCAGAGAAGGGATCCATTATCTTTTTTTTTTTTTTAAGATTTTATTTATTTATTTATTTGAGAGAGAGATTGAAGAGGAGCAGAGGGAGAGGGAGAAGCAGACTCCATGCTGAGTGTAGAGCCCGATGTGGGACTTGATCCCATGACCCTGAGATCATGACCTGACCCAAAACCAAGAGTCAGACACTTAACCCATTGAGGCACAGGGGCTCCCCCCCATTATCTTTTTTAAATAATAAAAACAGTGTTTCAAGTGGGGACTAGCTGGCTTCAAATTCTGGCTTTGTCATTTGACATTTCTGTGCCTCAGTTTCCTCAGCTGCATTACGTAGCTAATAAAAGTACTTGCCACATAGTTTAATTATGTGGCTTAAATGAGATAGCTCTGATTCAGTGTTCCCTGTCTAATTAATAGTATCTTAGCTTTCCATTGTTCAGTCCCCAAAGTCTGGACTGTTCTTGACTCCTCCCAGTAGCAAATCCTGCTGTATCTAACTTCAAAATACATCCAGGATCTAATGGCTTTGTATCACATTCACTGCTACCATTTGGTTTTGGCCACTTCATCTCTGCAGTGGTTACTTGGTGCCCATCCCTCCCAGATGTCCTCTTTGGGACCAGTGTGCTCCTCCCCCACCCACTGGGGTGGTTGGTTGTTGAAGGCAACCCTCATGGGGTGTGTCCCTCAGGGGGACTGCCTAGGTTGAAGAGAAGTACCTTGTTCAAAACGTCCATGCTTCCCCAAGGGGCAGCCACACCAAAGACTGGCTGATGCAAGGATACAAAGACCTGGCCACCTTTTCTGAATGGTCTCCATGCTTCACCCTTAACTCTCTGCAGTCCTTCTCAACAAAGTTGACTCAACAACTCTGTTAAAATGTCAATGAGGGGCACCTGGGTAGCTCAGTAGGTTAAGCATCTGCCTTCTGCTCAGGTCATGATCCCAGGGTCCTGGGATGGAGCCCCCAGTCAGGCTCCCTGCCCAGTGAAGAGTCCACTTCTCCCTCTGCCTCTGCCCCCATCCCCTGCTCATGCTCACTCGTACGCTCTTACTCTCAGATACATAATAAAATCTTAAAAAACCCCACATAAATTAGATCACGACACTCCATAGCTTTTTTTCCCCACTGAATAAAGGTCAAATTCCCAAGAGTGACTGAAAAGCCCCTTTGTCATCTGCTTAACCATCCTATCAATCCCCCTCTGCCTCACCTCCTGTCTCTACCCCTTGCTCACTTTACTCCTACCACACTGGCATCCTCGCTGTCCTTGAACATGCCAGACAAACTCCTGCCCCGGGACTTTTGAACTGACTCTTTCCTCTGCCCATGGGCCACATTTTTGGCAGGGTCCCTGCCCACCTTATTTAAAATAGGAATGGCCACTCGTCCTACTCTGGTACTTCTCGTCCCTCTTACTTGAATTATTTTCTCTCTGGGCCTGTAACTTTCTAATATACTATATAATTTATTGATTTTGTGATTGCTTTTCTCCTCCTATTAGACTATACCGTCTAAAAAGGCGAGTGTTTGGTTTGCCAGGACTGTGCCTGGCAATAGTGGTCACTCAATAAATACTTGCTGAATGAATAAATGAACAAACGCCTTTACAAACAAATGTATTTAGAATAGGCTCTGGCACGTCATAAACGCTCAGTACACGTTAGCTACCGTTTTTGCCAGCGGAGAAAGGGTCGTGAGATTCCTGGAGTTTCAGAAGCTAGTTATACAGCGTTTGATCCTGTGATCCTGCAGGAAGAGGGAGACGAATTAAGACCACACACTGATTAGGACCTTAGCTCCCTGGCTTTCACAGGCGTGCACTAGCCCCTGGGTTGAGTTGAACTCCCTTTAGGATAGACTTGAAAGCCGAAATCTGACTTTCTCACCCAGATCCAGGAAGTGATCAAGGACCGGAGAGGAAGGTATGGGCTGGACCTCTGTTTGGAACCACAAGTCGATGCAAGGGACAGAGGTCAGAAGTCTGATCTGGCTCCAAGGGAGGCCTGATCCACCCCAGGGCCTCTCAGGGAAATGGTGAGAGTCCAGCAGTTACACTGAGACAGGGTGGTGGCAGTGGTTTATACTGATTTTAACCCTTCATTTATTGGAAGGACTGTCCTGTTTAGATGGGATCCCTATTTAGAGAAAGCCCAGAGCTCTAGCTCATATCCTTGTTCAAGAGCCTTCTCCTTTCCTGAACTGAGTGTGCTGTCAGCCCTGGCTCCCAGCCAAAGGGGAGATTCTTTTCTTTCGGTAGGTTTTGGGGAAAGAGGGGCTCAGAAATGCACTTTGAAATGAGAAAGAGAAGGGCATATGCATGCGAATGTGTAGGATATTCTGATTCCTGGGGAAATACACACTTATCTTAACAAATATATCTCTAGTTGACTCAGTATCAATATAGACTTGTATTTGGCCATAGAGGAACAGCAGTCAGTTCTGCTATCTTTTGGTCATGCGAGCACTTGAAACAACTCGTGTGTGTGTGATGTACTTGAAATCATGCAGTCCTTGACTCCAAAAAATATATAATGCCTAAGCTATCAGGAACAGGAGGGGGTCAGGCTTATTTTACAGATCTTTCGAGATAGGTGCTATTGCCTTTGCTGTTGTGAAATCCAAAATTAGACAATACATTGGAATGTCTTAGTAGCGTTTAAGCTCAGTTCTGTTTGATACCTATTAATGATGTCAGCACCTAATCAGACCTCTTTATTATAACCCTAGAAATTACATACTTGAAGATTATGAAGTGACTCCTGTGATTTTCCCCTCAAATAAGGTTAATCTCTAATTATTTAATAGTTCTTTTTAAGGAGATGGTTTGGGAGAACTTTTCTGAAATTGGTGTCGTACCTAACTCGTATCAAAGTCCCCAGGACTGCCATGCCTATCGCCATAGTACTTGCTTAATACAAGGTGAATTCCTAATTACTTTATCATTTAACCCATCCAAAAAAACCTATTCTAAATAATCAGTGAACAAAATATGATATAGCCAATAATTTGCACACGGAGGATCCCTTTTAGCCCTTGAATACTATATGTCTTGGTCAGACTTCTGTTAATGCATTCTAGTATCTTGAAAATTTTGACATAGCATGCATTGATAAAGCATGTTTTTTCAGTCTCGTCTCAGGACCCAGGATGGATTGAATCAAATATGCAACCTCATACCCCTATCCTTACTGTATGACTTTCATCTCGGTTTTGGTGGGCCATTTTATAAATCTAATTTTGAATAATAGCCACATTGTCTCAGGATAATCCTGCCCAGCATTACCCGCTCATCCCACCTGCCCTTCAAACTTTACATTCAAGGACTCAACATATCCCCGTTCCATTGACGTGGACTGGTGGCTATTTCTAGCTACCTAGGCCCCCGTATAAAAGGATTTTGAAATTTTAATTTCTTCAAACATCAGGTATTGCAGAGTTTCCACATCTTCACATACTCTGCTGAGAGAAAAAGGCAACAAACTGCCGCCATGTGCTATCACTTGATGCTTTCTCAATTTCACATCTGTGTCTGTGTTAGCAGGACACATGCTTGAACTCACACTTGGGTTTAAAAAAAAATCTGCTTTTTTGCTCATTACCCTTTTGAATTGTGTTTCTTGGTATCTAAAGTATCTTAGCAACATCTTTGAGCAGCAACCAAGTGCGTAGTTTCCAAATATTCCAGCATTCAAAGAGTCCTACTTGGTTTCTCGCTGGTTTCTTCCAGGGACCCCCCCCTTTTTTTTTTAATTTTTTAGGACTAGGACAAGAACCTAGAAGCTAATGACTTAATGCTATTCTATCAAGTCCTCAAGGAAACTCTTCCTGCCACAAGCACATTTCCAAGATTCCAAGACAGTCGTAAGGAGTTTCTATTTGCGCTGCTGCTCTGTCTGCTGTTCTTTTTAAGCTTCCCAAAGAAGACAGAGCATTTTGGAGAGGTAGTTCAGACCATGTCCTGACAGGGAACGCCACCAAGATCACTTATGAACATGAACACTGTGATTCTCACTATTAGCCAGAGATTTATTATTTTTTTTAATCGAGGGATAACATTTTACAGGAAGGTGCACAAATCTTGCATAAATTTTGTGAATTATGCATACATATGCATCCAAGGAGGCACTGCCTAGATCAAAATATAAATTATTTCCAATAATACAGGAGATTTTCTTGTCTCCTTTGGGCCTCTTCCCAGTTAATACCTTACTCCAGGTAACCATGAAACTGACTTCTATCATCATAGATTGGTTTCTCGTTTGTCCTTTTTTTTTTAATAAAGATTTTATTTATTTATTTGAAAGAGAGAGAGGGAGAGGGAGCATGAGCGGGGGGGAGGGACAGAGGGATAGGGAGAAGCAGGCTCCACGCTGAGCAGGGAACCAAATGTAGGGCTTGATCCCAGGACCCTGAGATCATGACCTGAGCCAAAGGCAGATGCTTATCTGATTGAGCCACCCAGGCACTCCTTTTGTTTGTTTTTTTTTAACAAAGACTTTACTTTTAAGTAATCTCCACACTCATCATGGGGCTCGAACCTACAACCCTGAGATCAAGAGTTGCAACCTTTCCCCACTGAGCCGGCCAGATGTCCCCATCATAGATTGGTTTTGTCTGTTTTCTAACTTCACGATAAATAGAACTATATGGTGCGTGCACTTTTGTGTCTGGCCTCTTTACTGTGTCATTGAGGTCCATCCATGTTTATATCTGTAGTAAGACTGCATTCTTTCTTATCTCTATGTCTTCTTCCACTGATCAGTGTTCCACACTTTCCTTTTCATTCTCCTACTGATGGACATTTGGATTATTTACAATTTTAAACTATTGTGAATAAAGCTACTTAGAGATTTTCACATGTAAAAGAACACTTGCTTCGTGCAAATTCTGCTATTTGGACAATCCTTTATATGATGACAGATACAAAGTGGAAAACCAAATCAAGAAGCCTACGACCCTTTTTGTGAGACATTCAAATAGAATCACAGGTTGAGATAAACTGTAAGAGCATAGGCAACAACAACAACAAAATCGATAATTTGGACTTTAATAACTTCATGAACATTTGTGGATCAAAGGGTACTATCAAGAAAGCAAAAATACAACTTACTGAATGGGACAAAATATTTGTAAATTATTTATCTGATAAGGGATTAATAACCAGATTATAGAAGAACACCCAAAACGCAACAACAAAAACTTGAGGGCAAATATAAATAACTCAGTTCAAAAAATAAGTAAAGCACTTTCATAGATATTTCTCCAAAGAAGATATGCAAAAGCCCAGAAGCCCATTAAAAGACGTGCAACATCATTAGTAATTAGGGAGATGAAAATCAAAACCACACTAAGATACCACTTCACAACTACGAGGATGGCTATAATTTTGTTAAAAAAAGAAAGACAGACAGACAGACTAGAAAATAAGTGTCGATGAGGATATGGAGACATGAGCCCGCAGGCAGTGCGGGTGGGAATATACCAAGGGGCAGCTGCTGTGGCAAACACGTTGGCAGTTCCTCAAAGGGTTGAGCATAGAGCCATCAGTCTGACCCAGCAGTTTCACTCCTGGATATAGACCAAAGTATGGAAAGCAGGGAGGACTTACACGGATATTTGTACACCAATGTTCACAGCGGCATATTGACAACAGCCAAAGATGGAAACAACCCAAGTGTCCATCCACAGATGAATGGCTAAACAGAAGTGGTATGTGCCTACAATGGAATATTATTCAGCCATAAAAAGGAATCATATTTTGGTATATATTACCAAATGGATGAACCCTGAAAACATTATACTTAGTGAAATAAGCCAGACATAGGACATATGGTGTGTGACGCCACTTATAAGTTACAGAGAATAGACAAATTCCTAGCGGCAGAAAACATAATAGAGGTTACCAGGGACTGGGGGGGAGGGCAGAAAGGGGAAGTTATTGTTTAATGAGTAGAGAGTTTTTTGGGGAGAAAGGATTAAAAAGTTTAGGGTATAGATAGTGCTGATGGTTATACAACACCATGAATAACTTTAGTAACACCAAACTGTAGGTTTACAAATGGTAAAAAAAATATTATGCATATTTTATCACAATACAAAAATTAACCGTAGGTATAAAACAATAGTTCTTTGTTATTTATTCATTCAACACATGCAGAAAGCAGGGGAACTTACAGAAACAAAGACGAATCAAACATCGCATTAGTTGTTATTGCTGTGGAATGAATTACCACAAACTTAGCGACTTAAAGCAACACAAATATATTACCTTATAGTTCTGTAGACCAGAAGTTCAAAATGAGTCTCACCGGGATAAAAACAAGGTATGGCAGGACCGAATTCCTTCTTTTCCAGCTCTTGGGGGCTGCCCACATTCCTTGGCTCGTGGCTATCTTCCATCTTGAAAGCCAGGCAGTTACAACCCTCCAGACTTGCTCCCCTTTTAACATCTCCTTCTCCAACTCTGGCCCCGCCCCCTTCTTTCACTTACAAGGACTGGTAAGACCCATGTGGTTACATTTGGCTCACCTGCGTGATCCAGGATCATCTTATCTCTACAGCTGATTGGCAACCTTAGTTCCACCTGCAGCTTTAGCTCCCCCGTTCTGTGTGACCTAATCACATTCACACATTCCAGGGATTAGGGCATTTTCATCTTTGGGGAGTCCTTGCTCTACTTACCATACATACCTTCCTAATTTCAAAGATAAGCAGGGGAGAAACAACAAAAAAATAAATTGTGAACAGCACCGCTGAAATTTTCTGAACTCAGGGTAAGATTATTCCAGCTGAGAGAACCAAGAAACTCAGAGACTAAAGAAACCATCAAAAAATACATACAAGGTACCCTCCACATCGAGAACGTTGGGATTCTTAATGTTTCACAGTGTAAGTGAGTTATATTCCACATCTGATGGTCAGGCAGGATCACAAAAAAAAGCAGCCAAACAGTCAATGGTAGAGAGTGATCCCCAGGGGCTGCCCAGGGGCATGATTCCAGCGCGTCAACTGGGGACAGGACAGCTATGTTGTTGCTGCTTGACAAGCAAGGCTGCCCGTACCAGTAAGTCCCTGTGGGATGGACAGGTGAACCTGGTATGTAGTATCTGCTGGCAAACCGGAAATCCAGGGAAATGTGATTTCTGGCATCAGCATCAAAAGTGAATGTGAAAGACTAAGAAATGGCAGCCTGGCCCTGAAATTATCTTACACACAGTGTGGCTACAATTTGGGCTGCTTATCAGTGTTTGCATTTGCACTGCGTTATCCAAGAAGTGTCCCCACCAGCATTTTTATATTAATGGTGGCTAATAAAAAGCAGCAAGACCCAGTGGATGTTCTGGTGTAAACATTTTTGAGTGACATCTTTGTACCCTGAGTAGCATCAAAAAGCACGTCAGCCCCACAGGGAGCGGGCTGGGAAGCACTGCTCTCTAGGTGTGGGAGCGATGCGCTGTGTATCCCACACAGCGCAGCATGGAACACTCATATTAGGTATCTAGGACATCCAGCAGTGTCCACTACCCTATCCCTCCCCAGAAAGTGCCATTTGGTTTTGTCCACCAAGTTTATCATTGAAAAATGAATCCACTGGAGACATAATTATGTGCTCAATGCATGTTTAATAAATGCAGGAAATAGGAATAAACAAATGACTTCAGGTACCTAAAATTCTTTTTATAAATTTTTTCTAAAGATTTTTTTTTATTTTTAAGTAATCTCTACACCCAACACGGGGCTCGAACTCACAATATAGAGACCAAGAGTTGCATGTTCCACCGACTGAGCCGGCCAGGTGCCCCAGGGACCTAAAATTCTTAACTCAGGTCTAGGTTGTGGCTCTAAGGTATCATACCTCGCTGATCCCATGCATTTCCCTGCAATGACCTCATTGTCTATACACATCCTCGCTTAGCCAATTTAACAGGCTTGCTTTCAGTCTATGTGAACTCTAACTAGAAAAAATATATTTAAGGATATGAGAAAAAATATATTTAAGATTATCTAATAAGACCAGGAATATTTCCTTTTCTTTTTAAAAAAATATTTCATTTATTTACTTATTTATTTGAGAGAGTGAGAACGCACATGCGTGTGCATGAGTTGGGGGGAGCGCAGAGTGGGAGGGAGACAGAGAATCTCTCCAGCAGGCTCTGCGCCGAGCTCGGAGCTCTACGCAGGGCTCGATCTCACAATCCTGAGATCACAACCCGAGCTAAATCAAGAGTCAGACACTCAACTGACTGAGCCACCTGGGCGCCTCAAGAGATACTGTCATTAGGGGCGCCTGAGTGGCACAGCGGTTAAGCGTCTGCCTTCAGCTCAGGGTGTGATCCTGGCGTTATGGGATCGAGCCCCACGTCAGGCTCCTCTGCTATGAGCCTGTTTCTTCCTCTCCCACTCCCCCTGCTTGTGCTCCCTCTCTCGCTGGCTGTCTCTATCTCTGTCAAATAAATAAAATCTTTAAAAAAAAAAAAGAGATACTGTCATTAGAATGTTTGCCTCGGTTAAAGGAAAACATTGCTGGACCCAGGCAAACCTTCCTTGTGTTCTGTCTCCAAGGACACATCCAAACCACCAGATACAGTTGCCTGACCAGAGCCCAGCAGTTTGTGCTCCTTGCTCTCTGCTTGGCGACATCCAGGAATAATAACCTCTTTTAGCTGTGTGGCTGGAGGTCTGCAAGACCTAAAGTATGTCACTAGATACCCTGAGAGAATGTTGGGGAGAGTTGACTGGGGGTCTCCAGACTAGTGGAAGGTGCCACCCCAAACCCATAATCCCTTATAAATGGAGTGTATTCAAGGATACGTGAAGTCCTTAAGAAATTAGGGGACCTATCTTTGCTTAGGCCTTGCATAACCTTTTCTGACTCTCTTTTTTTCTTCTAGCTCCTTCCCTTCCTTCTTCCTCCCTTTCCTTCCTCCCTCCTTATTCCTTCTTCCCTCCCTTCCTTCCTTCCTTCCTCCTTCCCTTCTTCCTTCCACATATTTATTAATTCAACAAATATTACTGAGCACCTACATCGTGCAAGTGGCCGATTAGGCACCGAGGATTCAGTGAGGACTAAGACCAAGCAGTCCCTGCTTTCATGGAATTTCCATACTAATGAGAGGGTGAGGTAATGAACAAAGGAACAAATGGATTAATGAAATATCCTCAGATTATAAGTCTCACGAAAGCAGGAAATAGGGTTCTGTGAAAGAGAATATCATGGGGGAAAGTATGTTATTTCATCAGCGCTGAAATCCGTGTGAGCGGCAACAGTCTGCAGAGATTTGGACTAGTCTTTGGGGGGCAGCTCCTAGAGGAGAAAGCCTGGATGGGTCTTTCTGGTAAAGGAGGGAAGAGAAAACAACATGCCGGGGTAACTTCTCTGGTGAGGAGCTCAGGGGGTAAGGGACATCCATCTTGTTTACGACAGCACGGCCACCGCACAGCGCCGTGCTGGTACGCGGAAAATGCTGGTGAAGTAACATTGATAGAGAAGTCAACCGACCCTGCAAAGCATAAATTTATGGAACAAGTTCTTTTTTCTTTTCTTTTCTTTTTTTCTTTTCTTTTCTTCTTTTCTTTTCTTTTTTCTGTCCTAGGTAGAAGAAAATCCAGCAGTCTTGAGTGATACACAGATACCTTTACATACATGAACGACTTTGATGGCTCAGGGCAGGACCTGCAGGGAAGGCACTTAGTAAGGAATAGCAATGGGTTCAAGGATGCAAGGAACACTTTCTTTGTGGCCTCATAAGGAAGGTCCAACCGCAGGAGGACACTCCTTGGAAGTATCAAGACATTGGCACTGACTGGGTATTTGGGAGAGGAGTATCTCTTGGGGCCAGATTGCTGTTTACGAGAAGAAAATGAGCACCCTTGGTCCACCCTGGAAAGGGTTCATTAGGAAAACATGATAATACCCCATTATAGCGTTTACCGTCTAGTAATTTATTTAATTGTGTACACATCCGTTTCTGACTCCAATAGACCATATGCTTCTCTTGTGGAGCATTAAACATCTGATGGGAAGAGGGGGCTAAATCCTGTCTTGACTTGCATTTTCATTTGCTCATGTTTTGAGAATACAGGCTTAGATCCAGCATTTGCACTCTTTTCATAAGATTTCACAGTTTTCATTTACTATCATCATCATCATCCTGATGTTAACTGTGTGGTTTTGGGGAAGATTATGGTCGGGCCAAATCCCCCCACTCTTCCTCCTCCCAAAGACCCTCCCCCCGGCCTCTTTCTTGTTGATTTTTTTAAAGATTTTATTTATTTATTTGACAGAGATAGAGACAGCCAGCAAGAGAGGGAACACAAGCAGGGGGAGTGGGAGAGGAAGAAGCAGGCTCATAGCAGAGGAGCCTGATGCGGGGCTCGATCCCATAACGCCAGGATCACGCCCTGAGCTGAAGGCAGATGCTTAACTGCTGTGCCACCCAGGCGCCCCTCTTGTTGATTTTTTAAAAAACTTTATTCATTTGAGAAAGAAAGAGAGTGTGTGCACACGGNTCCCATAACGCCGGGATCACGCCCTGAGCTGAAGGCAGATGCTTAACTGCTGTGCCACCCAGGCGCCCCTCTTGTTGATTTTTTTAAAAAACTTTATTCATTTGAGAAAGAAAGAGAGTGTGTGCACACGCGCAAGTGGGGGGAGGGGTAGAGGAAGAGGGAGCTGAGCCCGGAGCCCAAAAAAGGGCTGGATCCCACACCCCTGAGATCATGACCTGAGCTGAAATCAAAAGTTGGACGCTTAACCGACTGAGCCACCCAGGTGCCCCATCTTTCTTGTTGGTTTATTTAATCGCTAATGTCCAGCACATAGTAAGTAATTGTGGTATTGAGCCTATAAAACACTAAAAATGAAAGAACTAATAGAAAAAGAAAGCATAGACTACAAGTGTCAATCTTCTCTCTCAACACCTGTATGTGAACATGTTTTCCATCACTATTTTTAGCCTTTCCAATGGGATATAGAACAAGTCACAACAGGATAATCATACTGGATTAAAAAAATTCATTTTAATATCTTCCCAAGCAAGGTGTACTGGAGACCACAGAGGAGAGAGTGTGGAGGCTTATTGTCTTGGAATAATTCATGTAAATGTGTGAATGGCAAAGATATTCTACAAGCCGGGGGGTGCATCCTCCCTCTCCCAACCAAACTGCTTTGACCCCCAACGCCCCCAAACCTTCTGTCAGGCCAGGTGCAAGAGGCAGAGACTAAAGAGCCCCTAGAGATAAAAGGCTCTCATGAAAGCCCCATAAGCTTTTCTTCCCCAGGATATGGCATTAGAGAAGCCATCGAGCTAAAATGATTATTCGCTGGGTGGCTGCCAACAGAGGATATCCTATTCCCAGCTTAATAAAAAAAAATAAAAGAAAATGTAAGTTGAATCCAAATGAAATATAATTCTATTTCCTTTTTATCCAAGTGATTTCAGTGGACAAAGGATAGGAGCTCTGCTGAAAGCAAATTAAATGAGTCCTCTGATGCATCTGGCTTTTAGGGCAGTGAGGCCAGAGGGCTGGAAAGGGAGGTAAAGGCGCTCCCCACCTCCCCCAAAGGCATGTCTCAGAATGAAAAGAGAGGGAGGTGAGGGCGAATTAAAGGTCCACCCTGCTGATACCCCTTCTTCCCACCAGGGGAGTGTTCGTCCCCTGGAAAATCATGCCTGTGAGCACTGGGGAGTTACAGAAGGCTCTTGAGTAGGGGAGCGGCAAGACAGAAAGTAGCATTTAGGAAGCTGAACTTGTCAAGTCTCATTAAATATTTGTTGAATGGGTGATTCAGATGAAGAACAAGACAGAGACATGGATTGGGCACTTCTGTATATGGATTTCAATAAAGCTCTCTGAAGAAAGGATTCAAAAACCGCATTCAATCGATGCGATGCCGTTAACTATAGCTTTAGGTCATTTGTAGCTTTCTATTTCCTTTATTCTTAAGTTAATGTAGCTAAATAGATGCGACTTGTGGAATGTGGTAAAACAGCTTTACTTTTGGTCTTACTGATCCTATGAAGTTTATTTTCTGTGGTAATCCTTCCCTGCCCTGGATAAATACGATTCACTCATAGGCCATATACAGTCAGTCCTGTGGACGTTTTAAGTCACAAACACAGTCTAAGGTACCCATTAGAATACCCAGCCCTGGTGCGGTGCCTGGGTGGCTCAGTCGGTTGAGCACTGGACTCCTGATTTCAGCTCAGGTGGTGAGATTGAGCCCCGCATCGGCTCCCTACTCAGCGTGGCGTCTGCTTGAGATCCTCTCTCTCTCTTCCTCTGCCCCTCCCCCACCACGTGCAGGCACATGCTCTCTCTTTCTCTCTCATTCTCAAATAAATAAATAAATAAATCTTTTAAAAAAAAAAGAATAACCAGCCCTGGAAATAATTAAAACTCTGACTTTGATTTAATGTCAAATCTCCATTTGTCAGACCACACCACTGGTGGCTTGGTGGCCCACATTTTTCCTTTATTTCTCTTTTCTTGCTCCTCTTCCTTCATTGGGCTCACCCCTAGGGCCAGAACACAGAGAGAGAAAGGACAGACGGGAGCAGGAAACAGTCCTGCTTCTGTTGTATCTGCCGTTGGTTGGCTTTGTGCTGAGTTAGGCTTGTGTTTCAAGTTGATACTCTCTGAAGCACCCTTATGGGGGTCCCCCTGCTGGGTTCTCTGGAGATGTGTTGATGCTCCCCATCTTCTCTGAGGACCCACTCACACACTCTTGGAACCCCACTGCCTCCTGCAGATGGTCTTCTAGGCAGACCCTAAAAGAGCCTCGGGAAGGCAGGTCCTGGATCCCGTGCACCTTTGTGTCCTACCACAGGGGGACATGAGGTAATTTTCCAGACGAAGCAGTTACTTGCCTTGACTCCACCACCCCCAACGCAGCTTACCAGCTTCTCTCCTGCCCTGCCTATTTTCTGGGGCAGCTCGTCATTCCTCAAACTCCAGGCCACACATGTCAGACTCTCAAAGTGGCCACTCCAAGACTTGAAGGCGAGAAGGTTCAGGCACAACCCCCCTCTTATTTCCTCACAGAAAGATAGGACTTGAAGTTCTCAGCACAAATTTCCCCCAAGAAATCCTTCCCACCAGAAGGGCTTCCTTCCCACTCTCCAAAAACTTTTTATATTCTTGAAGTGCAAAAGAAGTCCCTGGATAAATGTCCTGAATTTTTGAAGCCAAACGTCAGATTTTTTTTTTCTTTTTAAGATTCCTCTTACAGCACTCTGTCTCATATATTTGGTAAGTGAGAGCTATAATATCAGTCCCTCTGGAGAAATTGAAGAGAGAGTGTTCTATTTAACATCAGGTTACATTCACTTAATGAATTCTATGTAGGGCATTCCATAAGCTCAGGTTTTCTCATTTAGTATTCTTGTCCTTTCAAAGCCTGTGAAGTCCCCACTCTGGTAAATGAGGTGTGCTATCTACTGATCGCAGCTGTCGCCTGACCAGCAGCTCCCGCTCTGGGTTGTGTACATTTCACACTACAAGAGAGCACTCTTTAAGGAAATAAATGAAAAATTAGGAAAACAAAATTGAGTATAAAAACAAATATTTACCCAGAATGAGAAAAAAATTATAACAAATCACAAATTTTAAGATGCTGGCAATACCGCAAACATCAAAACTCCAGAAAAATCACATAATGTGTTTATGAATGAATGGTCTTAAACACATACCTCTACAGTTTCTTTTGAATTTTGATATGATCAACAATTCTGAATGAATATAAAAGATAATTGAAATTAAGGCACAGAGGAGTAATTAAAATACATTAAAAAAAACCCCACATTGCATTAAGCTACTTGATTATGTAATCACATTCTTCTTTTTATTTTTTTAAAGATTTTATTTATTTATTTGACAGAGACAGAGAGAAAGCACAAGCAGGGGAAGTGACAGAGAGAGAGGGAGAAGCAGGCTCTCCCCTGAGCACGGAGACCCACACGGGGCTCAATCCCAGGACCCTGAGATCATCACCTGAGCCAAAGGCAGATGTTTGACTGATGGAGGCACCCAGGCACCCTATTCCTTTTTTTTTTTTAAATGACTTATATATCCATTTCAGAGATAGAGGGAGAGAGCTGGGGGAGGGCCAAAAGGAGAGGGAGAAAATCTCAAGCAGACTCTGCATTCAGCATAGAGCCCCACATAGGGCTTGACCATCCCAAGATCGTGACCTGAGGCAAAACCAAGAGTGGGATGACAACTGACTGTCCACCCAGGTGCCCCATGTAATCATATTATTCTTAATACTATATACATTGCTTTATTTACAAATATGTAGAGTGATTTTGTTGTTGTTGTTGTGCTCCACTGATGGATAATTTTTTATCTCATTTTGTTTAAAACTGCTATCCTATTCAGGACATGATCCAATAGATTGGATTTTTTAAATTTTTTTATTTATTTTATTTTATTTTATTTTTTAAAGATTTTATTTATTTATTCGACAGAGATAGAGACAGCCAGCAAGAGAGGGAACACAAGCAGGGGGAGTGGGAGAGGAAGAGGCAGGCTCATAGCAGAGGAGCCTGATGTGGGGCTTGATCCCGTAACACCGAGATCACGCCCTGAGCCGAAGGCAGAAGCTTAACCGCTGTGCCACCCAGGCGCCCCAGGGTTTTTAAAAATTTTTTAATTTTTAACTTTAATTTTTATTTTTTAAAGTAGTTTCCGCTCCCAACGTGGGGCTTGAACTCCTGACCCTGGATCAAGAGTTGGGTGCTCTACTGACTGAGCCAGCCAGGCACCCCTAATATATTGGATTTTTAAAGTACACGACTAAACAAACATAGTCACCATAAAACTGGTGTTGCTTTGTGCCCCACAAGCACAGGAATTCTGGTAAGTTCTATTTTGTGTGATTTACATAAAAGAATATTGTGGGCTTATAACTGTATACAGGGCTTATTGAGTATATGCCTGGCAGGACAGAACTTTTGTTTTGACTGGGATGTGTGAGAATCAAATCCTTATAATCTCACATATCTGAAGCCTGGCAGAATTTTTCACAGACTATCTTCTTGCTTCATCACTTTGGAAACTTGTTTCTTCTTCAATACCCATATACTTTCAATGCCCAGTGCAATAGGTCATGTTCATATTGCAATTTGACCCCTGGCATTGCCCAAGTGGGCAGCGGGAATAATGCCAGAAGCCATTCCTGCACCAGAATAGCTAGCAATAACTTAACTAGATGTGAAAGTAAACCACATAAATATAACCTTCTTAACCCAAACTCTGTGGATCTTCAACTCAATTTCCCTTTAGCTGAATCCCAAACAACCCATGGTCTCTCTAACACCACCCTACAGAAGGGCAAGTGCAAGAGAGGGTGAGTCGGAGAGAAAGAGACAGAGGTCTTATCTGATTGTGGCTAACATACTTTCAAGTTTTGCAAAAGCATAGTACCATGTGAACACATTGCTTGGGCCCCAAACAGGGCCTTGAAAGAGGTGTGGGCACATGAGGGCCATGGGATGTCATTAACTTCAAGATAAATCTGCCTGCCACACGGTAATGAGTCCTGAGTGAGCCGCCTCCTCGCAGCACATGCACATGCACAGCATTGGTGCACTGGGGTGCTTGTGGGCAAATGCAGGCTAGTATGCGCCCCCACCAGCATTTAGCAGTTGGCTACCCTCCAACAAATTCAGCAATCAAAGAGAATTTCCTATGTTAAGTTTCATTCCTTAGCTTCAATGCCTAAGGAAAGTTACTGACCTCATTAGGNGCACAGCATTGGTGCACTGGGGTGCTTGTGGGCAAATGCAGGCTAGTATGCGCCCCCACCAGCATTTAGCAGTTGGCTACCCTCCAACAAATTCAGCAATCAAAGAGAATTTCCTATGTTTTAAGTTTCATTCCTTAGCTTCAATGCCTAAGGAAAGTTACTGACCTCATTAGTGTGTTCACATGCCATTGAAAGGTGTTTGCCTTAGAAGGTGAAAGTGTTTTAGTAAACTGGCAAGGAGGAGACTCAGAAGGACCATGAAAGGGATGGGTTGTGCTCAGACATTGGGCAAATTAAAGAGAGCATGGTAAGTTGTCCTAATTATTATTGTAAGCATTCTCTTTTGCATGCTTGTTTTCTATAAGGAATAGTCATAGAAATGATTTTAGCTGGAAGTAACAGAATACTCGACTAACAATGGCTTAAATAATAGAGTGTAAATAATAAAGATAATTCATAGAACAAAAACTTTGAAGGTAGGTGATTTGCTAATTCTGATAAGTTGGGGCTATTTGTCATTTTCTCTCTGATTCTCATGGTCAAAAGGCAGTTGCCATAGCTCCATATATCATTCATCCAAAAGCAGAAAATGGGGGGACCGGGCAGTGAGAGAATGTTGCCTACCCCTTTCCTTTTAGCAAGGGGGACAAATCTTTTCTAAACAGTTTCCCATCAGAATTCCTCTTAGGTCTCATTTGTCCAAACTGGGCACATGGACATCTCTAGGTGTAAGGGGGAATTGGGAAAGTGGGTCTGGCAAAGGAGCATGGGAGGTCCATGGCTGGCTTAGTCATGCTTCGTCATTCTGGACTGGGTATATGGCTTCTTGGAACAAAAATATAGATTCTATTATTAAGAAGAAAAAGGGGGATGGCTATTGGGAGGCAACTAATGGTATATAAATACAACTGAAACTTTGTGTTGGGTATCCTAAAACTACCTTCTACTTGCCAATTACTGAACTATTGTAAATCAAGAACATACACGAATATAAACTATCATTCAGTTAGCAAAACTCTGTGCCAGGATCTGGTGCTAGATGTTAAAGATACATTTCCTGCAGTTAGCCTGCAAGATGGATATTATTATCATTATTTTCAGAGAGATTAGATTACCTCCCCATTAGGGAAATAAGTAGCTCCATTTTGATTTTATCATTAAAGTCCTTGCCTTTCTTGAACATCAAATAAATCATATACAACATTCTCTTTTGTTTCTTCCTCAATATTAGGCCTGTGACTCATTCATGCTGTTGAGAGTATCATCACTCATTTTTTATTGCTGTGTATTATTCCATTGCTTGAAAATATTATGATTTATTTATCCACTCCACTGTGGATATTTGGGTTGTTTCCAGTTCAGAGATAATTATGAATAAAACTGCTTTTACCATTCTTAATATGTGCCTTTTGGCACTCCTTTCTGTTGGATTTACATATACAAGCAGCATAGGATATTCTTAGCTTTCATAGAAATTCTTTACATTTAAAGATTTAAAGACTTTTAAATCCTTCATTAAATTTGGAAGACTTAAATATTTTGAAATCTTTAAAAGATTTCCAAAGTGGTTGTACCCAGTTACGCTCCCACAAGCAATTTACGAGAAGACCATCTGCCAATGTTTGGTTTTGTTATAGAGAAGGTGATAAGACATATGGAAAAGGAAAAGTTGGGCAAGACAAGGGGGATTGTTAGGGCTGGGGGAAAGTGGAGCAGGTTGAACTTTTAAACACAGTAGTTGGGATAGGCTTTTTCTTCCTTTTTGAGAAGGTGACATTTGAGCAAAGTCACAAAGGAGGCAAGGGAGTGAGCAGTGCAGGCACGAGGAAACCATTTGAGGCAGAGGGATGAGCCGGTGCAAAAGCTGTTAACAGAGGCTGTGTGTGTTCAAGTCAGGGTAACAGGCCAGTGTGGAAGAAGAAGAGTGGGGGTGCCTGGGTGGCTCAGTTGGTTGAGCCTCAGACTCGGTTTCTTCGATTCAGGTCGTGATCACAGAGGCATGGGATTGAGCCTTGGGTCTGGCTCTGCTCAGAAGGGAGTCTGCTTGGGATTCTCCCTGCCTCTCCCTATGTCCTTACCCCCACTCGCTTTCTCTCCCTCTCTCTCTCAGATAAATAAATCTTTAAAAAAAGAAGAAGAAGACGAAGAAGAGTGGGGAGGGGAAGCAATAGAAGATAATGTAAGAGAGACAAACAGTGTGAGAGCATGCAGGGTCTTTGAAGACACAGGGAGGACTTCTTTTACTCTGAGCAACATGGGGAGTCACAGCAGTGTTTTGAGTGGATGAGTGACATAATCGCACCTACAATTTAAAGAGATCATTTTGGTGGCTGGTTGAGAACAGGCTGTAGGATGAGGGCAGGGAGAGCAGTTAGTAAGCTATTGCGGGAGGTGATGGTGGCTTTTGGAGCAGGGCAGTGGCAGTGGCAGTGCTGAGACGGACTAGATTCTGGGTATATTTTGAAGGTAGAGCCATCATTTTTAAAAAAGATTTATTTGTTTTTTTTGTTTATTTGTTTGTTTATTTATTTACTTACTTATGAGAGACAGAGAAAGAGCACACACAAGCACGGGGAGAGGGAGAGAAGCAGACTCCCCACTGAGCGTGGAGCCCAGCACGGGGCTCACTCCATCTCACAAGCCTGAGATCTTGACCTGAGCCAAAACCAGAGTTGGACCTTAACCGACTGAGCCACCCAGGCACCCCAGAGACATCATTTTTACTGATATCCCCAGCTTTAGCATTAACAATGCTATGGTAGTAATAATAGTAATCATTTTTCAACCTCTTACTGTGTCTATATTCTGTGTTTTATTATGTTCTTGAACTAAAGCTCAAAAACGTTAGATAACCTCCCTAAGAACACACATTTCATAAGAGATAGACCAGGGCTTCAATCTTAGCTCTAGCTGATTTCAAAGGTAATGCTCCTAAAACCGCATTATCACTGGGCTCTGGTTCCCCTCTTGCCTACCCCAGGCAGTGCCTTATACATAATAGGTGATTGATATCTTTCTACTGAATTCATTGACAGCATTCACTTTTTCCTGAACTTTACTTCTGAGTTTTCTTTAAAATATGGTTTTTCTGTTATATTTATATACAGTAAACTTTACTTTTTGGGTTTATAGTTCTATGACCTTTTAATATGCATAAATTTGTGTAACCACTACCACAGTCAGGATATAGACAATTTTCATCCCTTGCCCCCACCTCAAATTCTCTTATGCTGCACGCGTGTAGCCAAACCCTCTCCTACCCATAATTCCTGGAAACTACTAATCCTTTCTTTATCCTTATTGACTATAAGCATTAGTGTATAGGTTTTTGTGTGAGCACAAGTGTGCAGTTTTCTAGGGTAAAAACCTAGGCATGTGTTTGCTGGTCATATGGGTCATGTTTCTTTAACTCTGTAAGAAGCTACCAAAGTGTTTTCTAAAACAGCTAGAGCATCGTGCAAGTCCACCAGCACAGTCACTCTGCATCTTCGTCAACACTTGGTATTGTCAACTTTGGTTTTTACATACATTTTAGCCATTTTAATAGGTGTGCAGTGGTATCTCATCGTGGGATACCAATTATTTTTGAAATTTACAGTGAAAGTGTTTTTAGACTCCAGAATATAATTTATAGGCTAAATTCCAAAGGATTTGTAAATAAACATGGTACAAGCATACTTTAAAAAGTTTACCTCCCCCCACCCTTTTTGACCCAGTTAACTTTCCATTTAGAGATTGTGTTATTGTGATGTAACACATATAAGGAACAAAACTTGCTTGCAAGACTTCCAATAAGAAATTCCCTATGAAATAGGTCTAGGCTTTGCTTTTCTTTTAGGGATGTCGTAGAAGTGAGATAATCAAAGCTTATAAGATAATGAATGGAAAATCGCTTTAAGGGACAAGGATATATGTTACTACTATTATAAAAGATATAGTCACTTCTTAATTAAGTGAACACTAAGTGCCTAACATAGTGAAAGTATCATGTAAGGTATGTTCTACAGAGAATATAAGTATAAAACAGAGCTTTTATCCTCATGGCATTTATAATCTAGTTACGCAGAGAAGTAAAATGTTAAAACAATTTGAATAACTACTCCAGTAATGCATGAACACCCATTATAAGGCTTTATCTATTTTTCAGAATGATTGCACAAATATCCCACACATTTGTCTATAACACACATGCATGAGTTTATACGGTGCACTATCACAAAGTATTTGTTTCCTCTCACAAGAGATAATGTGTGAGGTCCATAAGTCCAAGATTAGCTCAGTTCTCTAAGCAGGTGAAGAAATTTGAGCTGGGCTCAGCAGAACAGGTAAAGTCTTGACATTAGAGAGGAAGGAGGGGACATTCCAGGCAAATAAAGCATCAAGAGCCCAGGTACAGAGATGGAAAATGCAAGCATGTGCCCGACCTGCGAGCAAAGCAGTCGGCTTGTAGACAGAGGAGTGCTAATAACAGCTGTCCTTAAGTGAGCACTGACCGTGTGGCAACACTGGGCTAAGTCTCATACACAGGCAACCTCACTAACATCTCAACAACCCCACCAAGAAACTAAGGATTTAGAACTTTCCATACAGGCCCATAGCTAATAAGTGGTACACCTGGGATTCTAAGCCAGGCTGTTTGATTCTAGTCCGTAACCTTGACACTGTACTATAGCACTAAAGCCAGAAAGGGAATTCGAGGCCAGATTGTGGAGGGCTGAGATGTTTGAACTTTTGCCCGGAGGACTTGTGGTTCTCCATCTTTCCCTCAGCCCTCTACATTTGAAGAATAGGGTACCACCAGTTACGACACCTCGATAAACGTGGTTCAACACTAGCACGGTGTAGGGAAGAGCGTCGGCCTCTCCAGACCATGTGGGGAAATGCTGCTCGACCTGTTCTGAGACAGCGAAATGTGTCTCAGCAAGGGCGTCTCCCTTCTGAGGGTCACCCCTAGAGACAGTGGGGAAGTCTGAAAGTCTTAAACAGAGAACATAGAAAACCAACAGTGAGAGTCTGGAAGATGAATTTGGCAGCGAGGTGCATAACGGATCAGACACAGAGGTCCTGTCAACAGTCCCCTGCAGCCCAGCTACGCGTGGGCGATAAGGCAGGGCGAGGGTGGGCCAACGGGGACAGCTGTTCGGAAGGGAAATTGATAGGACCTGCTGAGTAGAAGGATCTGGGGGTGATGGAGAGGGAGGATTTCGGCTGTGAAGATTTTTATGGACCGTGGTGCCCTCCCCATGTCCTTAAGAAGAGTGGACTGTTCCTGCAGCATCCCAGAGCCCTCAACGGCTGTTGTCACATCAGCCTTGGCCACTAGAGGGCTTCCCCGCCCCGTCTGGAGCCCAGCCTGATTCACAGGCAGGGAGGGCGGCAGCACTCCTTAAAATCCAAGTCAGGCCAGGCCCCGGGAACTTCACGGGAGCTTGGGTTTACAGCAGTTGATTTTCATTGAGACGGAGGGTTGGAAGGTCTCCCACTCCATTGACAATGGCTGGAAAAAGGCCTAAGATGTAGGGATGAATTACAGATCGCAAGCATGGGTGTCGAGTGGCCAGGGGAACAGGAGGGCGGGCGGAGGTAATTGCAGGTTTGAAGTTCTCCTAGAGACCCCCTCGTCACCGAAAAGGCAGAGGCCTGGCCCAGCCGAGCCGCCGCGGGGGCAGCTGTGTGTGCCCGCGTGAGCGAGTGTGTGCCGGCTTACAGGCGCTGTCTGCGCATGGGCGAGCCCTGTGTGAGCGTGTGTACGGGTGAGTACGCGTGCGTGCGTGTAAATACGTGTGCATGCCTGGGAGCGTGTGGCACGCCGAAGCATGCCTCCCAGGGCCCGTGTGCGCCGCTCTGCAGGGGCAATGACCATGTCTGTGCCTTGGCGTCAGCCCAGAAGTCAAACAAGTAATGAGGTGGTGGAAATGAACTGGAGTCGGCCTCAGCACTAATTAGCTCCCATCAATACAACAGACTCGAGCGCGCAAAGGCTGGAGAACTCGGGGACCTGGGTGGTGCTGGGGTCTGAAAAGCCACTCGGCAGCGTCCTTGGAGAGCAGAGGCCATCATCTCGGGCTGACGGGTCACTCCTGCCCTTAGCCACAGGTCCGTGTGTTCTTTCATCCTGGCCGGCAGCTCTGTGGGTTGGCCTTGGCCTTCCTAAAGACCACTTCACTTTTTGATGGCTTGACAGCGACCTGCCTCACCTTCCCCTGGCAGCTTTCTCGTTCTCTTTGTCAGGCTGGCCTCCAGCACATTCCCCAGAGATGTGGTGACAGCCCTCCTACTTACCCACCGCCCTGAGGAGCCTGGCTTCGACCGGGGTCTGCCCTGTCGTGTTGCCTTGTCCTGAGGCTCTCCTTCCGCCACCTGCGAAGGGTTGGAGGCAAAATGGTGAAGGCAGAAACACGGACCACTGGTGGGTTGGTGAGAAGGAGCTGCTCCTTAATCTCTGACCTGTGTATATACTGATGTGTGAGTGAGTGGGAAAGGTGGTGATAGTGACGTGAGAGAACCCCGAGGCAGGCCTTCACCCCTCATAGCTGGGGTCCCTGGCTCTGGGTTCCCCACAGGCCCAGAGACACTGGTTCAGCCAGGGCATGAGTGTCCCCCAACTTGCTAAAGTACATACCTTATCCTCAGAAAACAGGGTCTTTCCTGGGCTTTCACAAGCCCTTTGTGAACAGGCCCCTTGAGCAGCATGGCTATGAGCATTTTAGAAAAAGCTCTCCATACGTGGCAAGGTCTCCTTATACTTGTATACTTGACTGTGTGGGGGAGGGCACCTCATCATTTCATTTACATCCTAATAGATCTAGAGAGTGGTTGCTCCTTAGAAATTCTTCCTAACACTTCTGGTTTGTTGTTAGTCTTCATTTAAAAAAAAATTTTTTAGAAAAGATTTTAAAAAGATTTTATTTGTTTATTTGACAGAGAGAGCAAGAAAGGGAACACAAGCAAGGGGAGTGTGAGAGGGAGAAGCAGGCTTCCCACTGAGCAGGGAGCCTGATGCGGGGCTCGATCCCAGG
>NC_048219.1:60054883-60055804 GCF_002007445.2 Ailuropoda melanoleuca | reverse complement strand
GAAGCAGGCTCCCCGCTTAGCAAGGAGCTCAATGTGGGGCTCAATCCCAGAATCCTGGGATCATGACCTGAGCTGAAGGCAGACACTTAACTGACCAGCCATCCGGGGGCCCCTCTAGAGTTTTTTATGTATACTGTAGACACTAAGGCCTTTGTTGGCTGTGTGATTGGTAAATCTTTCCTCCTGGCCTGCTATTTGTCTTTTCATCCTTTTACAGAGTCCTTCATAGAGCAAAAGTGTTTAGTCCAATTTATAAATTTTTCCTATTATGGATCACACTTTTAGGGTCAAGTCTAAGAACTCTGCCTAACCCTAGGGTCCAAAAGATATTCTCCTGTGTTCTTTTCTACAAGTTTTATGGTTCTATGCTCACATGTGAGTCCATGATCCATTGTGAGTTCATTTTTGTATTAGGTTGTGAGGTTTAGGTCCAACCTTCCGGCACCATTTATTGAAAAGGCGATTTCTCCTCCACTGGATTGCTTTTATTCCTTTATCAAAATTAGTCAGTGGCGTATTTGTGTGGCTCTAGACCTGGCTGGGCTCTTTATTCGGTTCCACTGAGCTATGTGCTGCTTCCCTCCCCCAGTACTGTGCGGTGTTGATACTCTAGTTATACACGAGGCCTTATGGTTGGGAAGAGGGATTTCTCCCCCTTCATTCTTGTGTTTCAACATCATTTTGGCTATGCTAGGGCCTTTTCCTTTCTGTATAAATTTTGGAATACACTTGTCAAGGCCAGCAAAGAAACTTGCTCAGATTTCAATGGGAATTACATGAATACTGATCAGTTTTAGGAAAGGACTGCATTTTTTTCCTGCAGCAGAATTTTTGGAGAGTAAGATTTAGGCAAAGCAGTTCTGAAGTATTACCTTGTTAAATGTTTCTTGCCCAGGATATACTTTTACTTTTACTTTCTGG